>NC_081825.1:95812500-96112500 GCF_030867095.1 Alligator mississippiensis
TGAATCATGGATACACAGGAAAAAGTATAAAATAAAATATAAATTAGAGGCACAGAAAGGCTTTGCATCAGTGGAAGACCCCTGCCTCAGGCATGGCCTCAAGTTTTTGACACACCTCTAGAAAAATCTGTCTACACTGACGATACAAATAAACCTGTCAGTAATCACCATGAGGCCCCAGAGTACTGGGTACAATTTAGAGACCATAGGGCTACACCAGGGTCTGAACTGGCTCATGGATGATCCCATAACAGGGGAAGCATAAAGGTAAAATAAAGCCTTCTTTTTCATCCTGCAAGCTCTAAAAGCCACCTGCTGTTTCACTGAGCTGAGCTTGGATGAAATATATCATCTGATTCTTAGAAGTCTGGTGATATCCAGACCATGGCCTTTTCTAAGCTTGACAGAGTGATGAGTTCTCCTTTCACTCACTAGCCCTAGTTCATTTAAACCCATGAATTCACCTAAAAATCTCCATACTTAAAGATCATAGTATTTTCTTGCATACCACATGCCTCCAATAAAACACACACCTTATATTTGGGAAGGTATAAAGAAAATAAGATCTTTCTAGAGTTATGCCACATACAGCAGGGACAGAACCTAATCTTCAGACCATGTACCCTCCCTTTCCTCCTGAGGCAAAAGTTACAGTTTTAAACCTTTCACAGCTGAAATGACAGCAGCTCTTGGCTGAAACTGTAGCTGCTGCTGAAGACTGGACTCCATGGACAGATCTAGGATTTTGAAAAGTGCTGAAACAGTCTTTAGGGCTGTGAAATAGGAGGAGAGAGACCAGGAATTGCAAAATTGCAAATTCTTCAGCAAAATTGCAGAAGAAAATACAGCTTGATTAGTGGAACATCAAGACAATTAACAAGGAGAGTGGGTCATGAATAGCTGTTGAGTGAAGAGCAATTAGCGGGAATCTAATTAGTAGATTCTAATAAGCATTTCTAGTAACTTTCACACAAATAAGCTTTTATTTAATGATCTGCAGTGTTGTTGTAGCTGTGATAGCCCAGGAAATGTGAAGAGGCAAGGCTTTTTTATGTTATCTTTTATTGGACTAACTCTATAGTTAGAAGAGCTCTTGGGCAATTTCAGGCATCAAGTTACCTGAGAAAGGACACTTGATGCCTGGAAGCTTGTCCAACAGCTCTCCCAACTGTACAGTTGGACCAATAAAAGATGCAACAAAAAAAAACTTTACCTCTTTTATTTGAAAGAATGCACATGGGAAACAAATATTTAACAGATTTTTTATAGACATTTTGAACCAAAACCAGCATTCCCAAAGTCTTCATTTTTGTTTATAAAAATTTTCTGTCCAAGCAACAGAAATTTCCCAATGTGATCAAAGTGACCAGTCACACAAAGCAATTAGCAAACTCTTAAATGAATATGCATAGCAGTTTGTGAGCAGTTCGTAGACTGACATTTAGGTACATGCAGACATTCAGGAAGGTTAGGGAAAAGTTAGATTTAAAATGGCCACCCGACACACAGATTCACAGAAGTTTAGGGCTGGAAGGGACCTCGTGAGATCATTGGGTCCAGCCCCACCTGCTCTGGGCAAGAAAGACTGCTAGGGTCAAATAACCCCAGTAAGGTGTAAATCCAGTTTCCTTTTGAAGATCTCCAGGGTAGGTGCCTGCACCAGCTGCACTGGGAGTCTATTCCAGAGTCTGGTCACACGAACCGTGAAGGATCTAACTTAGTTCACACAGGTGTGGACCCTACACTTAGATCCCTAGTTAGGTCAATGTAAGTGCAAATTATACAGCAGTTCATGAAGGCTAGATTGGTCTAAAAATAGCCAAAGTGATCCAAGTTAACCCTACATCAAAAGTAGTTTAACTTAGATGAGTTCCAGCAAGACCATTCTAACTGAACTTCTGTACTGTTCCCAGTGCAGCCCTAGGGCTAGGAAAGCTCCAGGGCTGGGCTTTTCTTCCCACTACCACCCAGGCACCATGATATTTTTAACCCCTTGGGCCCTGCCTCTCCCTGAGATAGACAACCCATCCCATGAACCAGCCAATCCACCCCCCCCCCTTGTAAGCTGCCCTTAGTGCCAGTTTTACTGGCATTCACCAGTGCTGGGAACTGAGGAAGTAAGTCAGGGTGGTGGGAGGGGCAGGCATAATTGGGGGAACTGGTTAACCGTGGGGGAGGGTTGGGACTAAAAATAGCCCCTGGTCCTGTGGGGGTAACAGCCCCCCATCCCTTTGGATCCGATTTGCCCCTCCCAATCCTGCCAAACCCTTCCAGATGCTAGCAATCCCTCCCCTGTGCACCCCATTTGCCTCCCTGATCTCCCCCTGCAGACCCTACTTACCCCCACCCAATCTTTCCAAGCCCCCCCACCGCTAGCCCCCACCCCAATTTACCTTAGACTGGGTGGCCATTTTTAAGTCAATCTAAACTCTCCCTAACTTACTTAAATGTCTTTACATATCTCTAGTCACAAAATATTTGTTAAATAATGGACAGTTTGCATGTAAACGATTTGCCAGCAGGAATGGAAAGGTCTACATTTATAGAAGAAATTGTGCATTATATTAAGCTTACCCAGCTTTAGGCTTTCCCAGCCTTGGCTGGGACTACACATCTTGATGTCACACACAGTTGGTTGTGATCTTTTTCTTTAGGAGAGAAGATGTGACATTTTCTTCTTCACCATTGGCAATACTGCATTTTGATGCAGTGCTAGATCTATATTAGTGTATGGAGGTTAAGTATTAGAAAGGGTAAAGCTTAGAAAGGGATGTCCATGATTGTCTGTCATCTCTTCATGGACGATCCCTTTCTAATCATGGACATCCCTGTCTAAGCTTTTGGAGAAGAGCACCAGAGACAGAGGATTTCTTTAGACAGTGAGGCCTCAAGCATATGTAGGCCATAGTGCTCGTGAAGTCTGTAAAACATTCTGAAAACCAAGATAAGAGTATATATTCCAATCTATTCTATAACTTTAAAACAAGTTGAAAAGATACCAGAGAAATATTAAGCAGACACATAATGCTAAAGGAAAAGTGGAAGAACTGGAACAACACATGGCAGAAGATACTTATCTTTCAGCTCTTTTTCAATCCAGAAGTAGCCAGGACTCTTTTTACCTTTAATAGGAGTTTGGCCTAAGGCCCACAGAATTTAAGCTCAGGACATTATCCAAACATACTTTAATATCTGACTAATCCTTAGAGCACTTGTGGTTAGGTTCTAGGGGTCCCAGAGGAGAAGGGAGCCCTAGATCTATTTGATTTCATGGAGCAAATTGTAGCATGAGGCTTAAAACTTAATGTGAATTATACTTATCAAATACCCACAAAAGGACATAAGAGTGGTAAGGAAGAAAAACCTGAGGGCAGTTCTAATAATTCTTTCAGATGTTCATAACCAGAACAGGACATGGAGATCCATCTGCCCCGCTAAGGACATTTTATCCTAGCAGATTAAATTGCTGCTTTCCCCTGACCTTTGGCCCAGCTACACAATCAAAGTGGACAGCCACGAAAGCTCCATCACAGATGCCAGGGCAAAGGCATCCATAGTATTTCCTGCCTAGTTTAAAATCACCCATGCTGGAAAAAACTTTGCTTTCTGGGACCAGCAGAGTTGCTTGCTTTAAAAATTCAATCAAAAGAATCTGAATGGGCTGCCTGAAAATGGAATTGTAATACCATTCTGTGGTATTAATCTAAAAAAAGAAGTTGGCTCATTGTGTGATGAGCTTAGCACTCTATGAACCATCAAAGATTTGTATTAATGGAACCTAGTTCTGAAAGGCACTGATTTCCACAAGAACTGAGTATATTAAGGGATCAATTGAGGATCCCAGTCCCTATACACAGCTCTGGGGGTATAAAGAGGCCTTAAAAGAACCCCAGTATAGGATCAACGTACACTCAATATAGACATCTGGATGCTTCTGCTGCCTTTTTGCTTTGGAATCTCTGGCATGCCAGGGAAGATCCCAGGACAGGAAGCAAAGAAATCATAGCAATCAGGCCTACAGGCATGGGAAGATTTCCATAAATTAAAGCAGCTCAAGACCATTTTACCTTATGCCATAAACCATTTCAGCTCCTGAGTGGCCAAGAATTTAGGCAACAAAATGAAGCCACATTTTTCTTTCTTCCTTTTGGCCACACTCTTGACTATACCTCCCAGGAGAGGTAGGTCACAGGACAGCACCCATAATAAATAATGACTTAAGTTCCCCCACCTTTTTTTTTAATTATGTGGTTGGTGAAATTGCCCTACGTAATAACAGTCTTACAATCTTTATTTCTGAGCATGGTGTTTACCACCATGAGTAATTGCCCAGAAATAACATAAACAAAAGAAGAGCCACTAGCTTTAGCTGTTTCCGTGCATCTTGAGATATACATACAACAGAAATGAGCATGTGCTTAGAATGCCCATTACCTGTGGACATTTCCTTTTCTGATGTTACTATAACTTCTTTGCTGTTTCCCTTTTGGAATCAGGAAAATGGATCCCAAAAAGAAATTTGACTTAAACCATACCAAGGCCTTAAAAACTTTTGCAGAGACTTTGGGTGTAAATGGCCATTTGACATACAAGGTCCAAAGCAAAACTAAATTCTAGCCTTATGTCCTGAATGCTGTCTCTAGACACTGTTTACAATTTCCCCCCCCCAAAAAAGGGTTGCTGTAGAGAGAGACAGAATTTGAATTTCGTAGGCACTTATAATTTATTTGCAATTACCCCTTTGCGAAAGGAAGGCAATATCTAATCCATCAACAAAAATATTAAAGATAAGGACAGAATGGCCTGTAGCAGAAGGTCACATCTAGGTTATTTGTCACTTACATCTCTTTACACCTTACTCAGTGCTCTCAGTGGCTAAGTACAGACAGTCAAAAAAACAGAAGCTGAATTGGTTCAGTCTTCCCAGGTTAGTCTAAACTGCATACATTGAACTGATAAGCAAGCAAACAGACATTCCCTTTTTTTTAGAAATGCAGCCACATGCCTTGAAGCACTAGAGCATGCCACCCTGCTTGACTAGAGCAGACAGCTTGGGCCAAAGCTAGGCTCCCACCCTGCAAGTGGGGCTTCTGGGGGATGTGCGAAGCATCCTGGGATGCTGGAGGACTGAGTTAACTTGAATCTGAAGGGGATCTGGGACAGAAGTTGAATAAACCGATTAAACCTAAATCAGTTAAATCTGATACTACATCCTTCTGGGTTTATCTTAAACCGGTTTCAGCCATTTTGAAAGTGATTCATATGGACTGAAGTAGGGTGGCCATATGTTCTGTTACAGATTTGATCCGATTTCTGATCATTTGTACCTGTTTATCTGTAACATCTGTCCCTAGCCAGTGAGGGATATTCTGAAGCAGGTCCCACTCACCTGCTCCCACTCACATGTGTCAAACCTGTTCTGTCTTGAAGTAGCCTTTTAGAGTATATCTACACTACAGTCAATCAGAGCTAGCTTTAAACTAAATAGCTTGGTTTCTCCTAGCAGCATGGCTACAATAGCATAGAACTCAGTGTAGATTAAAAGTCCAAGTATTATGTAGCTTTTGTCCACATAGCAGTGACTGTGGTATAGATGTACCCTTATTTCTACTGCAAGTAGCCCGACAGAAAAAAAAACTTCTTATGTGTGCAACCCTTATCTCCTCTATCTTAGCCTCTTCCTTTTAAAACTTAGTTCTTTTCTTCTTTGTTTAATCACTTTGCTGCAAATGTGTCTCAAGGGAAAGTTGGTTACATCCCTGTCACCGTTTTGTTTTGTTTTGTTTTGTTTTTGGGTTTTGAGGTGTTTTGGGTTTTCTTTTCTTTTTGGGGAGGGGAGTGGGGGGGTGGAGTAGGCACTCACAGGTTTCCTATATTATTTGTTAGGCTAGTTTTCCAGCTATCTTCAGTTATTTCAGTCAGGAGCCTTTGATACCTAAGCAGGTCTCCTATTTCATTCTCAACCCAGCTCTAATTTTAAGCTTAACTGCATGTCATTTTAAAAAACATGAATGATCACTGCTTGTACTTGTTGTATGTGATAAAGCCACAAAGCAATAAGCACCCTTAAATCCTATACTTTCACTCGGGATTGAGAATGCGCAGTATTTCATGGGTTCTAGCCTTAAGTCAGAAGACAGTGAAAATTAAAATTAAAATTGCCTCCTATTCTTTACAAAGATATAATTTCTCAGAGCTCGCCAAATGGCTGCTAAGGCTAAGGATTGGTCTAACATACATTTCATTAAGAACAAGTCCAAGGAAGTATATTAAATCAGATTGAGCTTTACAGATAATCTATTTGGCAGTGGGAAGTAGATTTGGAAAGCAGCAATGAGAGATCAGGATTACAGTTAACCTCAAATTTATACTCTCCATTAATTGCTGATTACTTAATTTAATTATTACACATTAAAGAGAATACAACTGTACCTACAGGCTGAAGGACACAAGGAACAGAAAGTGCTGCTGCTGATAAATCAGAACACAGCCCAGGTATGGCACATGAACCACACAAATATATGATCTTGAGGCAAATAAATAGCTTTAGGAGGCAGGACATCCTGATTTTGGTTTCAGCTCCCTGGCTGACTCCACTCCCCCATTTTGTAGAATGAGGATAACAGTTATCTTCCTTGCAGGCTATTTTAAGGTCCACTTCATTAATAAATGTAAAGCATTGTCTTCACAGAGTGGCTATCACCTCAGCATCTCCAGGTATTATTACTAGAGGACGAGGGGTACACTCTAGTCAGCTACTTTCATAGAGACCTTAGTGCAGTTCCTGGATTCAGCTATCACTACGAACACATCCAGAAAATTCTCTCTCACTATGGAAGATAAGCCAATATTAATTATTTTTGCCCTACTGAGCCAGTCATATTCTGCACAGCTCCAGATAGGCCTCGTAGTCCTGTCTTCTGCTGGATGCAATGCAATGAATTTACTGATTCTTTTTAACACTATAATTTCAAAATGCATCTAAAATGTCTGGGTGCATTTTTGGTGTCACAATATAGATACTGAAATCTGATGCATCTTCCATTGTTTCTCCTATTAATTGGGAAGGGGGTCTGGGTGCCATGTCTCCCACACAAGAAACAAATTAATTTCCATTTTTGCATCAATCCTGCAACATCTATACATTGCTTAGACACAGTCACTGAAAACCTATGATATATAACAGCTGGCCCAGCATAGAACTATCCTAATTCAGTAATCAGCATTGGTCTGTATACTCTACAATGTGAGTATAGTATACTTTACTTACTATACTATCTGATGTATACTGTGTACCTCTAAAATAGACCAAGTTCATATATTCCTTAGCACTTCAAAAATAAAGGCTTATTTCATAAGCGCCAAGTTACATACATCTAAAATGAACTACATGAAATGCTTGATGGCATTTTTTATTTTAAACCTGGGTTTATATTTGCTTCACTGTATGGTATTTTAGTGACTATTTC
Source organism: Alligator mississippiensis (assembly GCF_030867095.1). Taxonomy (NCBI): domain Eukaryota; kingdom Metazoa; phylum Chordata; order Crocodylia; family Alligatoridae; genus Alligator; species Alligator mississippiensis. The sequence continues at coordinate 95,819,970 of NC_081825.1, forward strand.
ACACAGATGACCCTCTGAAATGCAAGGTTCCTTGATCTGAGTCATGATAAATGTTTTATGGATGAGCATGAGAGGGATGAGGTAATAAGCATCAGGCCTGATCCTCAGGTCGGCTCAAACTGTGCACAACTGAGAACCCAGGAAGTAGGGCGAAGGTGGCTGCTACCTCACCACCTAGGCAATCTTCTGCCCCGTGACAATCCTAGGTATGTGACCTTTTTTGGTTGCCCATAACAGTCTTGAGAACTGGCTCACATAATTACCTAGGAACTTGCTTTTGTGTTTTGGTTTGTGACTCAAAGTTAATGATGATTTGAATTAAATGTTAAAAATGAAAGAATTCTCGTCTTAGACTTTATCAAAAAAGGGTTAGTTCTGGGTCTGGTGAACAGACCAATTTATAATAAAGGCCTTCTTTCCCATGTATCTTTTTTCCCAAAACCTGAACTGGACTCTTTTCCTCTTTGTTGTTGTAAATCGCTGCCTTTCCAGTGGTACCTGAATTATATACATGCAGACAGCAGCAAGAAAGGCTGTTCTGCCAGCATAATTATTTCATTAAGTACTGCCAGGGTACTTTTCTAACCAGAGCAAAGGAAAGCAACACAAAAGATATTGGGAATCTGCTCTCCCCAGATTTCCAGCCTGGTTTTGCATTTCTCAGTGGTTTGTGAAGTTTTGCTAAGTAGCCAAACCCTTGGATGTTTCTTTTAGCTGAAACAACGCTTCTGACATGAGCTCATCACTACAAAAGTCTGCTTGCACTATCTGATGGGATTTTGCAATCAATGACAGACAACACCACATACTGCGTACCAGAATGGGAGCCAGTCTAAATTCTGGTACTTGCTTCCCCAATGACTATTTGCACAGCCTGGACAAGTCACTTAAGCCCTTGTGTCTCTGTTTTCCCCATTTGTAAAATGTGGATTTACAGATAGGCTTAAATTATACAGCTAATTATGGATGAAGGCTCTGGGGAGGTGGGCAGGGGACTAATTCAGAGATTCTGGTCTGTGCCCACTTCTCCTTGAAATAATATTGACTTTGCCTTGTAGGATGTGGGGGATAAGTAGTAATTCATTCATCTTTTCAAGGCATGTTAAAAATGAAAAGCACCATTTAAATATACTATGTTAAGAATCAGAAAGGACATGCTTGGGATGCAGAAAGCTAAGCCCATTCAAACCCTGAAATCTCCTACTTCATAGAGAAATGCCTAACAGTATTCTTACAGCAGACTGTAAAGCATACTAAAATTGCTGAACATGGACTTTTTTTCCTTACTACTAGACGTATATCTTACAATACAACTGCACCTTCAAGCACTTTTATGGAGCATTAAGTTTATAAGTCATATCCTCCTCTCTCATGCTTTTCCAAGCAGCATGACCAGAAAATGCTGCCACAGTCTGTCCTTTGAAATACAACCAGATGCTAAATTATTTAAATGTGGCCAATAGAAAAGAACTAAATGCTGATGATAACCTAAAGTCCCTATAGTTTTACGGTAGGAAGGGGAGGGAGGGGGCAGGGGAACAAGTTTAAACACCTTGCTTCCCTTCAACTTTATCTCTTTCTCCCCAAGGAGAGAAGATCTCATTCTCACTGGAAATTAAAATAACCCAGTCTTTGTAGTTGTGACACTGAATACAAAGTAGCTGTCCTTTTACTTCAAACAGAAGGACACATTTTATTCTAGCAAAGATTGGAATTGTAATTTCTTACCAGTTCTGCTGATTGATTATTCTTAACCTCCTCATTATAAAAACTGTAACCGCACAGTCAGAAGCCTACTTACTAGTGTTCCATAACGTCCATTCAGGAGTATCAGAGACTGAAATTCAGTCTTGCTGACCAGGAGATTCAGCTCCCTGCAGCATTCAGACAATTGGTCCCATTATGGCCATCAGGCGGCTGAGTTAAAGGGTGGCCTTGCAAAAACATAAACAGCTTGTCAGCATAAGCCAAAGAGGCGGGACTGCAGTATCAGGGGACAACGTGAGCCAATGATTAGCCTCTTTAGGATCTGTTTGTTTAAGATATTGTGTTTCATTCTCAAGAAGGGGAGAGTGGGGGAGTGAGAGGAGCTGACTAGGAAGAACTAGTGTTGTATGCTTTACAGCTAAACAAAAAAAGGCTTAGGGCAGAAGAGAAAGAAAACCAGTGTCACTCCTGGAAAAGCACATATTTTCTGTGCTTCCATATAATCATTTCTAGAAAACCAACAGGCATCTGCATTACAGTTAGCTTTGCCCTGCTTTTAGTTCAATTAAAAACCCCCTGGGAACAGAGCTGTGGTCCTTGTCTATTTGGAAAGAAAAAAACGTTTCTCTTTCACAATTTCCTACTGATTTTTTTTCTTTGTTTAAGAAGAAACAAAATCAATGAGATCTGCTGCGCTTGTCATAGTCTCCCCAGCTCATTTCTTTTTCTCCTCTTCTAACACACTGTTCATCCCTGTCACCTCCTTTTCCTGTTGTGGGGGTTTCTCATTTGCTGTCTTTCTTTAACACACTGCCATGACCTCTTGGATCTGTCCTGGCCTGTAACCTCTTCCTCAGCCTTAATAGAATTGCTTCCCTTTTCTGTCTTCTTACACCCTTGCTGCTATGGTCTTGTTTCTCCCCAAAATGCTGGTATATTTTGCATTTCCTCGCCCTTAGAAAACCCATCCAAATAGGGTGGCCATATGTTCTGATATAGCTAGGACAATCACAGATTTTAGAGGCTGGTCCCGGACAACTGTTAGGAAATGTAATGGGAATCCCAGAAATGCAGGGACTCTGGGCATAGTCTGGCTGGGAGTCAGAGCAGCACAGACCACCTTCCAGGCAGGCATTGCTGTCTGCCTGGGACGCAGCTGGGGCACAGTGTCCTGGATTCCCAGATGGAAGTCCTGGATTTCCATATGGTCAACCTACATCCATGACTCTACCTATTTTCCTATTTCCGTTGTTCCCTCTACCTCTAAAACACTTGAGTGTACAATTTGCAACTAATGGTTCTACTTTTCCCTCTTGAATCCCATCTGGCCTGGCTTCTACCCTCTGCCTGACACCAAAACTGGTCTCTCTAATGATGACTTCTTCCTCACTGCATCTCAAGCTCTTAGCTCCCTGAAACACTTTGCCACTTTTAACACAGCTTCCCTTCGAAAGACGCTGTCATTCATTAGCTTTCACTGTTTTTCCTCTGACCTTGCTGATTAATTGTTCCTTGAAAATCTTCTTTAGAAGATCTGCTTCTTCCTTTCTCACTCTTCAAGGGCCTCCCATAGGGTGCTGTTCTTGTTACCTCTTATTCTCCATTATGCCATCTGTCTGGGTGTTATCACCTGCTTAAGTCAGCACTTTTATGTCAGTGTCTCATTGTTTTGCCTTTCTGCTCTTCACCTTTTCCCCTCCCTCCAATCCCACACTTCAATCTGTTCCGCAGACTTCTCCCCATATGCCTTGTTCACTTTAATTTAACTTACCACAATCTGACTTGCTCAATTTACCTTCAAACACCTCTCCAGGGGGAGATTAAAGGTCCTAATCATATTATAACATAAGGTCCTTCATGGTTCCAACCCCATGACTCCCTCCATGTGAGGGAGGGGCAGTGGCATAGAGTCTTTTTCCTCCTAAAGTGTGACCCTGCCAATTCCTGGGAGCAGTAAGTGTGATAGTAGGATTCTTCTTCCTCCTTTTGAGTGACCCAGCTGGGAGCAGGCGCTGTTGTCTTCCACAGCTAATATGTATTTGCTTCAGTGGGGGAGCTGTGCCCCAAGGACAGTGAATATTAGTCAATACCCCATTAAAATGGACAGGCAATTCACAAATCTCAACATGGATGTTTCATACTATCCACAAATTCAGGTATACACTGCTGCAGTAGTTAAGCTGGGTCATAGTTTCAAGTTTTTGGGGGGGTTTTTTTACCATTAACAGAGGAGGGTTTTTTTGTTGGGTTTTTTTTTAAATGAGAGCTGGGATTCTGGAGCAATGACATGACTCCATCCACTGGATCCTGGGATTTAGCCTATAATTCTTATGCTTTAATCCAGTTCTGCCCTTTCTGTTACCCCTGTGCTGTCATTATTGGTGACCTTTCTACCTCACCCTTCCACACATCTGTGACAAAATCCTGCTATGCCCTTCCCCACGACGTTTCAAAATCAGACTTTTCCTTTTTGCCCAGACAGCTAAAGCTCTTGTCTGCAGCCTCATCACCTTTAGTTCTGACTACTGATGCCCAGCTTCCCTCCAACCCCAACATTCAGATCACTCCTCTCTCGTCCTTAGATAATGCTCCCTGCTCTTTCCACTCCCCACCCCTCTCCCCCGTTGCCACCTCCACCAACTCATATCAAAGTGAGTTGTTTGTCCTATGCAGCTCTGCCCTTCCCTGTTCATCCCCTCTTAGTGTTTAGTGCATGTAATTCCTTCACCAGCAATGCTGATCTTGACCACTTGCCATCCCCTCTGCCAAACCTTTTGCACAGTCCCTTATGTGTGGAACTATGAAACACTCACTCATCTTTTTTCCTTCAAATCCCTTTGTATGATTTCCTTCTGCCACAATGCCTACAAGAAACATAGCACAGCTCAGACAAGGGGCACTAGAGGGAGATGCATGAGAAATAGCTGCAGAAGGTTGATATTTATGTAATTATAAATAAAAATAGCAGATATTTCAGTATATACGATAAGTATGTATTTGAGGGTCTCCCTGTCTCTCTCATCCACACATCATATGTCATTCATCTTATGCTGTTAGATTTTAGGAGTCCAGACTAGCATCAAAGGTCCAAGATGAATAAACTGTGTACCTGAGTTTGGGCCAGGAATTGCTATGACAAACAGTTTGTAGATGTTTACAAAAATGCTAGCTACTTCATCTCCAATTCCCATGGCAGCTTCTTTAAGATGCTAATTCAGTGTAGTCACAAATAAAGAAACAAAGGAGGGAGCAAGAATGGGCTGATTTAGTGGACTGTGTTGAAAAGGCACACTCTTCAGACAAAAGTCACCCTGGGTATAACTCCTTTGACTCCACGCCAGTGAAGTTATGCCAAGAATGAACTTGGCTTTTTGTCCTGAAGGGCTTGTCTAACTTAGGAAAATGGTTATCAGAACTACCACTAACTGTGTAAATTCAAATGTAGATTAGGTGCTGGTGATTTTACCACCTAATCCCCAGATGACCCCACGAGACACAGCACTCTTTAAACATAAGGTCCCAGAAACATAACATCTGGGGTCTGTGCCCGATGCAACAGCAGCAGGGATAGTGGCAGGGGCTGGGCCAACTATGGCAACTGGGCCAGCAATGGTGGCAGCTTCATTTTTTAGCACACCCCTAAATGGGTGCCTGGGGGTGGAGTTCCAGTTGCCCACCATTTATTATGTTACAGCAAGGCTCCCAACACTGTTGTAGCCCACCACAGCTACAACGTGTGCATGGTCTAGTCACTGAAATCTAAACCAAGCTCTGATGTTTACTTTTGTGTAATTAGGCTGCAAAACAGATGTTGCATGTATCCCTGGATAAACCATTTAATCCTGGGGCAAAATGCAATTGTACAGATGTCTATGTCCATTGTCCTGGGATAAGTCCTCAAAAAGTTTCCTACTAAAAGATAGTAACAGTTTATCTCAGGATATTTCAAGGTACATCTGTAGTTTTCCTGGGACTGCATCATTGAATCAATGGCAGAAAAGCTGCATTGCATTCATCTGCTTACCTAACCCTAATTAGAAGAAGGATATGTGCACATGCCAATCCCAGGATATTTTTGTTCCAGCACAAACACAGGCACAATTTATCCAGGGACAAATGCAACGCCTGTTCCTAGCCTTAGCCAGTGGCAAGTAGTTTGCACATTCAAAGGAAAAATTTTTATGGGTAAATAAACCTTGAGTTTTTCACTGAAAATATTTGGGCTTGGAAAGTAAAAATGGAAATATTTTTGTTTTCTACTACAGCAAACAAATGGCATTTGGTAAAAATGACAAGAACTTCGTCCTCTCACCCTTCCTATGCTTCTGGTTTAATGAAACTTCACCTGCATTCTGTGTTCCCTTTCTTCAGCCCATGCAGCATCTTTCTACTCTCTAATTCTGGTAGGAAAAGGGGCACTTTTTCCACCCTGTTTGTGTTAGCCCTACCTTTCACCTTTTCCCATCTGCCTATTCTCCTCAAATCACAGCCCCACTTAAGTGACATTACTGCAAATAAGGATGAAACCGAGGCCTCTGGTTTAAGTTTCACTCATATTTCCCTGAATACATCAGTCATGTATTGCCTATGCTAAAAGAGTGTGGTTTGTATTTTTTAGTATTTTATTGGCACGGTTTCAATTATAAAGTGGGTCACAACTTATTTTCAGAGAGTCCTTAAACTGGACACCTGAAGAACTATGATATTGAACCAATAAACTCAAAGTCTAGATACAGACATTCAAAAAACCCAAGGAGAAATCAATCTAAGTTACGTGGTTTTCTGTAAGTGGCGTAGTTTAGATCAGTGGCAAACAGAACACAGTATTCTTCCTTTGGTGGAGGGGCAAATCTTAGACTGGGTTCCAGCATTTTAAACCAGTCTGTGTGCTGAATTTCTGTTCTATTATGGGTATAGAGCAGTTTCCAATCACTTATACTGGTAAAAATGCAATGTCTGTATGTAGCCAAAAACTCTAGAGGGGAATTGATTTCTTTTTTTGCTTTTCCTTTGTAAAGGAAAACTAAGCCAGATGGAAAAAAATGCAAGGGAAAAGAGGTGACATAGATTTAGTGAGCTGATATATGGGGCCACAGTCAATGGAAAACTGGGCTTAGTCCTGTGTCAGACACTGTGTATTTTGAACTTCGAACATTTGGACTATTTCCTAATTAGATAACATGGGAAAATATTTAATCTCTTCATGATACCTCACTTCTTACACCAAAGAACACTATGGGTACATAGTGGGTACACACCTGAATCTTCTGAAGCCCCATATGAGAAAAAAAATGTTCCCTATCTTTTTTATTGAGTGAAATAATTTTTGTCATCAACTTCCCTTTGGCATCAAAGCACAGAAATGTGCAGGCCTTCAGCCACTACTCGCCCAGCCTGCTCTTTAATGATCTCCTTCATTTGCTGTCAGTAATCACTTCAAACTTTGCCTTTCCATTCACAACTCTTACAAGACTGTCATTAAGGGCACTTCACAGATCAGTGTTTGGGCTGAAAAGAAATTCTCAGCCTGGACCTCCTACATGACTGCATTAATGAATGCCACACAGACCACTGAGAATAGCTTTCTAGTGTGCAGAAGGGATAGGGAATAATGGAGATTAATATGAATGAAACCAACCATTATAAAAAAAGATGGAGCTCTCTTGATTTTACCCCTAAATACAGAGAAAGAAGCATTATTTATAATATTCAGGGTGGAAGGAAAGGATGTTCTAACAGTTGACATAGGTATCTTATGAGCTCAGTTCTGCCACAGACTTTCTTTGCAAATTTGGCCAGGTCACTTTATCTCTTTGTGATTTAGTTTCCTGATATCCCTTAACTGACTTCACAGCACTGTTGTGAGAATTCATTCACTCAGTCATTCATGTTGTTATATCCCACAGAAAGCGTAGATTGTTATTAACATTGCTGATCTGCAGAAGACAGCTTTTGAAGCAATTAAATGCAACGTCAAGCCTCCTAGGTAGAGCTTGGTTGAAACAAGAGTGTTTGTTCTTATGATGTAATGCTTCTAATTTGGCAGTTCCTTTAGTTGACTGAGTTGTCACATTGTATCCTGCTGGAAAACTGTGGCAGGTCACAAATGAGTACTGGGGAAGTGGCCAGACTTATTTCTTCCTCCTTCATTCAGCTAAACTCATATGGAATACAAGGAGGGAGTTGTTTTTTTCTTTTTTAAATGTCCCTCCAGAGTGAATTGTTCCAGATATAACGCGTGCATTCAGGGATCTGCACCTCAAATGGAAGCATGTTAGCAAGAACAATTAACAAAGGGACTGAAGCACACTAAGCAACAGGATGCTGGGTTTTTGGTTGTAGCCATGTTGGCCTAAGGACGTAGGCAGACAAGGTTATTTGGGTAGATAAATTATACATAAGGGGGTGAAGAGGCCTTTCTGCTGGCCCTCTAAATTTAATCCTGTTGCTTAGGCAAGCAAGGTTCTTTGGCGAGAGACTCCCTATGCCTGATGAAGGGTGACTCTGCCGGAAAGCTTGCTAAGAACTTTTTTTCCAACTACTCAGTTGGTCTAATAAAAGATATCACATCTACCCAAAGAACCTTGCCTGCCTAAGCAACAGGATTAAATTTAGAGGGCCAGCAGAAAGGCCTCTTCACCCCCTTATGTATAATTTATGCCTTCATTTAAGGACATTCATATGCCTTATGCTAAGCTTATGCTCAAGGATAATTCTTATTGCAATGGCCAAACTATTCTTTGTATGTGCCTTTACTATGCCATTCAGGTGGACCATTAATTTTGCCTTGCAAACTGTGGGCTTGAATTCTCCCTCTCACTTGAAGACAATAGCTAAACATAGACATGTTTCATTGGACAAGGATTGGGTTTTCTCTCTTTACTCTTTATATCTTCATTCTTATAAATCCATGTGTTATAACTAAGGCTTACAAAAGCCCACTGATTTGGATATTCAGTATTATTTTATTATTTTTGAACCTTGCTAATCCACAGCTGGCATCAACACACATCAAACCAATCCAGTATTTCATGAGACACCCACAAGAACAAATACGGGGAAAAAAATCACTGAAGCGGAGACCTTTATTATAAATCTACCAGCTCATGCCTCAGAAAAGTGAATTGAGTGTTGGAGTGGGAATTTAGGTACTTATTAATTGTTTATTATAATTATCATTTATTTGCAGTAGCACTTCAGAATTCCAGTCATAACCCCATCGTGTTAGGCACTGAACATACATGGAACAAAAAGATTGTCCCTGCACAAAAGAACTTACAACCTAAGGGTAGAATTTCTCTGTACTACAACTGCTGGGGAGGGGGGGGGCGGGGGGTTCGACATACCTGAACTAGTTTTAAATTAGTTACCTGTAGCAGTCTACTTGCAGTAGCATGGAGGACAAGAAACAGGCCTGTATTGTGGCTAAATTGTTTCAGGTGCTCAAATGGGTAATTTAGACTTAGAACAGATATCTCTACACTACAGCCAGTTTTGTGTGTATGTTGGTGAAAACAATTTAAAAATACATAGTAGTAGTTGGTAGTTACATAGTAGTTGGTAGTGTCCTAAAGTTTAAATTCTATCACCAGGCTGGGGTGACTTCTTCACCCCTGGCACAGGCTGCTGTGCCCCTGCCAGGCAGACCCTGGCTGAGGTCCTATGCTGGTGGAAGAGGGGAAAGACAGGGGATTAAGTCTCTCTCCCTCTCCCCTTCACCTCAGGGTGCTGGCCCCTGGCCGGTGTCTAGACACACCCCTGCCCCTGCTGCTTGAGGGGTGAGTGGGGAAAAGTCTGGCAGGGGTTGCTTCCCCCTTCCCCCTCCAGGTACACCTGACTGGGGACCATGCAGGCTAGGGTGGGGGTTTAAACCCTTCTCCAATTGTACTCAGTGGCCTCCTGAGGCCTGGCCATGCTCACCCACCAAGCTCAAGCAGAGAGAGGGGAAAAACCTGGAGGCTTCTCCCAGCTTCCCTCCTGCTTTCCTGCCACTGCCAAAGGGAAAGGAGAGCTTGCTCCAGCTTCTGGCCTGAGCCACTGCAGGCGTGTGGTTGCATTTCCAGAATCAGAAGTGAATGTTTGTTCACTTGCTTTTCAGTTCAATCTATGCAGTTTAAACTAACCTGCAAAGACTGAATCGATTCAGGCTTGGGCTTTTTGAATGTCTGTACTTAGCCTCTGTGACTTAGTCAAACACTACTGCTCTGGCTGAGGCACAGAGCAAAATCCTGCCCCATCACCCTCAAGGCTAGAAAAGCCCATCCCCCTCTTCATAACTCTGGGGCTGTGAAACCATCAGCCACTTCCCCCACCCGTCCCATCCCACCCTTATTTGCTGGGGAATATGACTCACCAGCACCAGACCCCCGGTTCACCCTGACACCTGCTGTTTGTGCAGCCCCCTCTCCCTCCCCTTCCCCCATCACCTTCCCCAGCTAGGACTTCAGAGATTCCCCCACTGCTGCGTTTGATGCCCCCATGCTGGGACTATGGCTGCAGTGGTGGGAGTGCAGCCCCAGCAGCATCATGGCCAAGCCCCCTCCATCACAGCCAGATTCCCAACTCTGACAGCAGTAGGCAGTCGCCTGCAGCAAAATACCCCTCTGAAGCTGAGATTCTGGCCCTGGTTTAGAAGACAGCAGACCCACCTAGGGCCTGCTGTCTGACAGCTAGATAGCCAAGGGAAGGAGATAGGGGTTGGTGGGCATTGTCCCTTTGGATCACCAGTCAGTCAGCCCTGACTTGTGCCCTGAGCTTCTGTCATCTGTCTCTAGGCAGATAAAGGAGCCTGGAAAACATGCTGGGACATGTGGTTTGCCCCCCCACCCTGGCTGCGTGCTATCAGCAGTGCAGGCTGTTTGCAGAGCATGCATACAACCCTTTGCATGCTTGTACAGCTTTAAGCCACTTGAAATTAAGGCCCCTGCTACACATTACACATATTGCACAATTAACAGGTTAATCACACAATACATTTAGATCAGCCACACTTCCAAAGTGATACTAGCCACACATGCAAAGTAACTAGCACACAATTAACTGGTTAATCATGCAATAAATGTAGACCAGCCACGGTATTATCCAGCCAGAGTAATTATCACACAATGAAAATGTTTATCCAACTATAAAAAGAGCCAATCAGCTATAAAGTTTGTGCTCAAAAATGTGTAACAACTCTATAGCTGGTTTCTACCCAGCTTTAACTTAAACATGTAGTAGGGTCCTAAGCTGCTGAACTTCAATTAGTTGATTTGAATGCTTGTACATACCCCTAGAAGTGTTGGTCTAAAGAACAATATAAACTTCGTCAGCAATATCCATAAATGTTGCCTGCCATATGGTGCTGCTTCTCTCTTTAGTTATCGCTGTGAGAAAGTGAGCATGCACTCCTGGTTACCTCAGACCATTTATAGAAAAATAGTTTGAGGGAGCCCTTTATTCAGACATTACCGTCATATGACTGGATAGATAATTAGTTATATGAAGCTTATTTCTAACACATTTCTGATTTTGTTAGGTGCTAAGGTACCTCAAATGCCTTATAAAAGGCCCAAATGAACAGCACAGTTTACACTGTCTTATTTGGCACAAGACTGGCACTCTGTATCTGAGGATGCTCAGAAAACAGAAGGTATTTGAACATGACAGGTTAAGATCCTCTGTAAACAGTATAAGAACAAATACCTTGATGTAACAAAGTACTTTAACACCTACTTACCTTTAAGCAAAGGAACAGCCCAATCAAATTCAGTGCTACTTTGATGAGACTGCGCTTGAGTTTAAAGTTTGGCATGTGTTTATGTAACTGGCTGAAGTTGCGGCATTATCAAATGAGCGTCCCAGCAACAAAGCTTCATAGGGTTCTGACTGTCAATTATCAAGGCAGAAAAGAGATGTTCTTGTTACCTAGTATACAGGCACGTGAAAATAATAAAACCACTTTAAATGGAACTGCATGTGTGCAACAAAAGACAGAATCATTTACAGAAGAAGACAGAAAAAAAGACTGTAGATATTAGGTGCTGGTGTTGTTTATTTTCTAAGTATCACCCTTATTTCGTGGGATAATGTGTGAGAACCTTGAGGTGATCTGGCTATTCTAAAGTCAAGGTCCTAAATATCCAACCCCTTCTAGCGACAGGACCATATTAGTATGTCAAGCAAACCACTGTTTTACAGCTTCTAAAACATCAGAATGAAATAAAGAATAGCAGACAAAAACAGCATAATGGGGATCCCAGAAAGTTAGGGCTCACTTGTACTGCAGCTGTAGTCAAGTAAGAGAAGCCAGTCAAAATACAATTATTCCTTGACCCACTACAACAGGACTATCTAACTCTTTTGGCCTTTCAGAATAGATCTGGACAGTAGGGCTTCTCGTAAGCCAGATGACCTATCTCCAGTGGCAGGGTGGTGGCTTGCTGGTGGGGCTGCCAGAGCTGCTGTGTTGGGGCAGCTGTAGAGCCCAGGGTCATCCCTTTCCCCTTTCCCCCCTGTCACCAGTGGTGACCAAAAGCCATAAATTCGGCACTGGGAAAGGAGATGCAGGGAAAATGGTGGCAGCATTCATCACCTTAGCCTCAACACAGCAGCTCCAAAAGCTGTGCTGACAAGCCCTGTGGCCACAGTTTATCTCACAATGGGCCACATGTGGCCTGTGAGCTGCCAGTTGGATAATCCTACACGATAGTGTCACTAAAAGTTGTGGTGACAATCTGGAAGATGGGATGAAGTACACCGTCAGTAAGTTTGACACCAAGCTGTGTGGAGCAGTAGATACACTGGAGGGTAAGGCTAGGATTCAGAGAGACCTTGACAAATTGGAGCATTGGACCAAAAGAAATCTCATGAGGTTCCATAAGGACTATTGCTAAGTCCTGTGTTTACAATGGTACAATCCCATGCACTGGTTACTGGTTGGGGAATGACTAACTAAGCAACAGTTCTGCAAAAAAGGACCTGGGTTTACAGTGGACAATAAGCTGAAGATGAGCTAGCAGTGTGCCCTTGTTGCCAACAAGGCTAACGGCATACTGGGCTGCATTAGTAGAAGCGTTGCCAGCAGATCGAGGGAAGTGATAATTCCCCTCTATTCAGCGCTGGTGAGGCCACATCTGGAGTACTGTGTCAAATTTTGGCCCACCACTACAGAAAGAATATAGAGAAATTGGAGACAGTCCAGTAGAGGGCAACCAAAATGGTGAGGAAGTTGGGGCAAATGACTTATGAAGAGATGCTGAGGGAACTGGGCTTATTTAGTCTGGAGAAAATAACTGATGGGGAATTTAACAGCAGCCTCCAACTACCTGAAGGTTGGTTACAAAGAGAATGGAGCTAGACTGTTTTCAGTTGTGACAGATGACAGAACAAGGAGCAATGGTCCCAAGTTGCAGCAAGGGAAGTTTAAGTGAGATATTAAGAAAAACTCTCTCACAAGGGGGTAGTAAAGCACTGGAACACATTATTCAGAGAAATGGAATCTCCATCCTTGGCTAGAAAAGCTTTGGCTGGGATGATATAGTTGAGGATGGTCCTACTTTGAGCAGGGGGTCAAAGTAGATGACCTCCTGAGGTATCTTCTAACTCTAATGTTCTATGATTCTACAGTGCACATGGGATATACCCATAACCAAATTAAATATTTGGCATATAGTATATACCAAGAGTTTTAACTCAGTCATGGGGATACAGAAAGGTCATTCTACATCGCCACTTTTCATCATTTGTATTAGGTTATAGCAACAATCTAAAAAATTTGGTGCTGAAAATTCTCACAGACTGTATGGCATCCATTCATCAGCAAGTTATAATGGATATTGCACCTGTTCTGCTGACTGGTGGTGCGTTTTCTTTTGTGGATCTAGAAACCAATGTTCAACTTGCAGATCCTGCCACAGTGGTCACAGTGGTACAAGGTGTTAGGGACTACTGTACTGACAGGCCATTTCCTTCAGTCACGTTTATGTTGTAATTTGAGTGAGCATTTCTTATCATGATGTTGGACTCCTTGATTGAGAAGGGAGCACCACTTTGTCCTGTATCCTACTAAGGCCTCCCTAAGGTCAATTCCAAAAGCATTTGTATCCTGCTTGTAGACGTCTTTGGAGCGCACGTCTTTGAAGCTCCCAGACTAACCTATCAAGTAATCCTATATAAAGTAGATCAGATAATAGGAATTCAATTTATTTGATACTGTCCTTTATCATCTCACTTCTGTACAAAATGAAGGAATTTGTGAAGTGCGTTAAATACAACTGGAATTTACTAGCATTTTTTTAAATGCTAAGCATGTTTCACACATGCTTCACAAAACATTTGTAAAAGACTGCATGTTTTAGGACACAATTACTTCCTGTTAAAAAAAAACAATTATTCATACAAAACCACAATTAATTGGTGCATGTCTGTACTTAAAAAAGGAGATGAAAAGGAGAAGAGAGCAAATGAAGAGAGTAGTACTAAATTTTGCTTGCAGTGTGAAGGCAGTCCTAATTCAACAGACTACCATTTTTAATTGAAAATGAAGCTGTGTCATAACTCAAAAGGGAAGCCGTCTAGAGCTGGCAGAGATTCCCTGCAGATGTCAGGTCCAGCCTCAAGGCAATGGAGCTGAGGCTTGTGGGGATAAGGAGTTATCCCAGGGCAAACCTTCATCTATTCCTTGGGACAAGTGGGGAGAAACTCAGGGCACTGATGGTCCCCACAGAGTGGTTTGTAACACTGCCTGGATTCATTTAATAATTTCTAGGCTATATTTCTTGGTCTGGTCTCTGTTAGTACACGTAAAATACATGGCAGCAGAAGTCAGCCAGAAAAGAAGCATACCCTGCATTCAGCCCCTTTGGCACTCTTAAAAGGAAAGCACCTAAAGGCTCACAATTTGAAATCTTTCATATTATATAGCAGGTAAAAGCTAAGATTAAAAGATGGAAGAAGAAAATAGCAGGCCTGGATAATATGTATATTTTAAACCAAAAAAATGTCTGAACCCAACAATGCAGAATAACAAGAGACAGATACTTTGCAAAGCAAAACAGCTCCATCCAGCATATAGTATGTGGATTCAAGAATCTGTGTTAGTTTTTAGTAAGAAAATAAATTGCTTTTCCCTAATGGGGTCTGAGACAATGAGAACAGAGAAGTACAAAGCAATCTTTTCCCCTTCTTTCAACCCCTTGACCCTTTAGTAAAGCTCATAGGAAAGATAAAAGCAGACTGAAATCAATTTGGCTTTCAAGCCATAGAGAACCTGACATATTCTGTCCATGTCATAATGTGTCTGATAGCTTGGTGGGGAGGGGCATGCCCTATTCTTTCATACATCACAAGAATCCATTGGGAACATTAGGTATGAGACCAGTGCAAGCTTGTCTGTCCGTGTTTACGTCCAGTTTCTTGCTTTTCCTTGGCACTCTGGCTTTCTTAGAAACCCAAACTGCTGTAATGAACTACTGACACAATCTTTCAGAAGGGGCAGAAGCATAGAAAAATGTAACACTGCTCCTAGCAGCATTAATTATCATTCAAGTTTCTTTTGAGACATCTTGTAACAGCAAGATTCTGGAAGACCTTTGCACTATAAAACTACAACTTTGCTAAATACTCTAACACAGGGGTTCCCAAACTGTGGTACATGTATCTCTGGGGGTACACAAGACATTTCTGGGGGGTACATGGGAGAAATTGTGTAATAGTGGATTTAATTTTCATTATAATAATAATTGGCATTTAAGGGATAAAATATAAAATGTAGGGGTATGCAGGCAGCTGGTCAATCTGGAAGGGGGTACTTAATAAGAAAAAGTTTGGAAACCTCTGCTGTAAGATATCAATAATGTTGCATGTTATTGTTTTATTGTAGCTGATAGCACCATCTCTTTGGAAAGTTTCCAAACCTTTCCCATTATGAGACTTGTTTTCAGTTGCTTAGAACTGAAATCTTCCATGCCAAACAGTTACCTAGAGGTGAATTTAATTGCAAAGTTTCAGGCCAAAGAAATGGAGCCATATTTGAGGGCTAAGGAAAACATTGTTTTTCCCATATTAAAAACTATGGTGATTTCTCCTGGACAAAGCACTAGTATCCCATAATTTAAGCAAGTCAGTTGAAATTTGATGGCGGGGAGGGAGGCTTTTCTGCCAGGAATATACCTTGTGTAGTTCCTATGAAAAGCTACACAAACTTGACTATGTCACAATCTGTACACACTAGGCAGCTGTATTAAGGTTGCACAGGCAACATTAATTGGGCATTCATAGCTTTTGCATTGCTTGACAGTCTTAAACACGGGAGCTTTTTTTTATGTAGCTTTTTTGTTTGCAATAGTATCTACACGTATACAGGTTTCCCTTGCTTTATGCTGTACATGCGTTCCTGGAAAATGGTTCATAACTTGAATTCACATAAAGAGAACCCATTTTACAATGTAATGACCTCAACTATACTGACCCCAGTCCCATTTCTACCACTTTTACAAGACAATTTTGGTACTAACAAAAAGCAGATAGTACACACAAGCACAGGGCACTATCATAATGGGCAATGGAGATGTATAAGGGGTGCATGGGGTGCATGTGCACCCCCTGAGCATGGCAGTGCACCCCTTGTGAAAAGGTGCTGCTGACACTGCCAGCAACGCCTGTAGGTGATCACAGCTCACCACTGCCCCCCTTGCTGCTGACACTGCCGGTGCCCCCACTGTAAGCACCAGCCAATCACTGCAGCTGCCAATCCCAGCCAGCCAATCCCAGCCAGCCAATCCCACTGCAGCTGCCAATCCCAGCCAGCCAATCCCAGAAGCAGCCGCATCCATTCCTGGAAGTGGCTACAGCGATTGGCCACAGCAGGATCAGCTGCAGGGTGGACTGGTCACCGGGGGGGGCGGGGGAGGGGGCACATACCCCTCGTGACTAAGGTGGCACCAGTTGCCCATAATAATGGGGATGGCAACTCCAGAAAGACGTGTCACAGACAACGAGCGAGAAGCACAGATCCACACAGGAGACTATATTTTGGACTACAATGCACCACACAAAGCAGCTGACTGCCCGCTTCCACCACATTGGTCGCATACAAGTGAATTTACCTCACATATAAAATTTTTAGCATAAAAAGAGTCATCTCATAAGAAAAAATTCACACATACAGAACCCCCATAAAGCGAGGGAAACCTGTACATAGATCTCTTATTATATGTTACTCCATAACAGAATCCACTGAAGGAATCCTGAAGGGACTTTGCACTGGAAAGTGTTTTCAAGACATACACTCACTGTATGGGCATATTGTAGAATGAGTATTTTTCCTTCCCCTTTTCAAGTCCTTCCAGTCAGCTTCTGATACCAGCTTCAGGCTTTAGTCTTAATTTTATAGCAATTAATGGATCAAATCCTGCTTCCTTTAAAGACCAAATTTCCATCTGTAAACCACCACAACAGCTGCACTTTCCAGAGACAAAGCCAATCACAAAGCCCAAGCCAAAGATAAGAACAAAGCACTCTTGGTCAAGGGGACCTGGTTTGTAACAAACTTCTAGAGATTGGATGAAAACAGACCTTACAAAACAAAATAAAAAAATAAAAGAAGATTAATAAAATTTGCTCTGAAAAGGGAGAAGTGCTACAGATCCCATGAAGTGCACTCGAAACATCACTATAGCTACTAAATTTATGTAAAAGATACTCAGCTAGTACAGTAATGGGCAGTAGTATAAAACCGTAATGAAGAAAGATAGATGTGAAAGGAGATGCATGAAATCCAGTTCAATAAAAGTGGTCACATTCAACCCCAAAGAGGTTAAGAGGGAGCAACACCAGGTACTGGAGGATTCAATCAGAAGACAGCAGCTTTACAGTCCAGAGAGAGCTACCTAGAAGTCCTACCAAAAGAGTCTGTCACAGCATGGTCCTGTTGCTTCTTGACTCCATTTTCTCACCTTTGGGTTTGTAGGCTCTATGATAGACAAGAGCCAAGAAGCAGTTGAACACCACTGACCCACTCACCAGTGGGGCTTGGATTCCAGTGTAAGCCAGTGGAATTTTGGGAGCGAATGAAACCTCCTGAATGGAAAAAGACATAGGCAACACATCGGAAGGGTATGGGGGGCACATGCCCCCCTCAGATTGACCACTGCCGATGCTGCCACTGGCGTCTGCAAGCAGTTGCTGCTTGCCACCCCACCCCCTTGCCACCAACACTGCTGCAGCTGCCTGCAGGCAGTCCCTGCTAGGCTCGCCCTTGCCACCAGTGTCACCATGGTCCCTGCTGCCACACTGCCGCCTGCGAGTGGTTGCCGTGCCTCTCAACCATCAGGAGGCACGAGTCGTTCATGGGAAAAAAACCTCCCTTGTCACTGTATTTTGCTGTGTTGGCTTACAGTGGGATCATAGTATGTCTATCATGAATAAAATGGCCAACAATTGTTAGTGACAACAATCAAGTTATTCATCAGGCATTTTGAAAAATGATGGATTGAGTTTCTTGTACCATTCATGCCCCAGCTGTGCTGTTGATCAATTCCTCTTTGGTTAAAGTTGTATTATTGGAGCATCTGTTCTATATACATAGATAAACAAACAATAGTGGACATATGTACACATAAAGGCATTGATAAACACCCATATAGAAACATACTCACAAGCAACAGGCAATCTGTTACCCTAAACAGTTAAAAATAGAACAGACACTATTCTTAATTTTTATACCATATTACAATAATAATTCAAAGAATGCTTGTTTTTTCTCTCCCCCTGTCTATTAAACATCTTTGTCTAGCTGTATTAGAAGTCATAGCTCATAGGATGTACAGTAGGATACATAACAATGATGCTACTGCCTCCTCTTACAGCAGCATGCCATGCCAGGCTCCAACCTTCCCCTGTGATGGAGGAAGGATTTGGGCACATTCCAGGGGAAGCTGGGAAGGCATGGGCAGGATGCAAAGAAGGCTGGTAATGTGGTAAAACAGAGCTCTGCTTCTCTCAATTTTCCACTGGTTGAAGGTCTGAGGAATTTTTTCCAAATTGTGTAAGTCAGAGCTGATCAAAAACAGCTCTCATGTGTCCCAGGGCTGAATGACTGAGGATCAGGGAGCTGCAACAGATTCCCTTCAGCCCCTGCTCTTCTGAGTTCAGACAGGATAAAAGATTTGAGGGTCATTGCCTCTGGGCCCTTTCCTCTTCAAGCATAGCAAAAACTCTCAGAATTTAAGAGCAGAGCCATTTTTTAAATATCTTAAGCCACAAGCCAATGCTATGACTACTTGCTGCCATTAAATGATCAACCTGAACCGTCTCAGAAATAAAAACATCAGTAAGTTTGTACAATATTTCACCTGTATCCTGATTTTCTGAAGCAGACCAGAAAATGAAAATTTCTGGCAAAACGAGTTAGCAATAATTGCTTATTTTCAGTGCCTAAAGTATCAAAATCAGAATGAAAGCAAACCACCACCAGCTCCCCCTTAAGTATAATGAAAATAATGGTTTTTTCTCTTGTCAACTATGATCAAGGTTTAGGAGTACAAGATTTCACAGCCCATGTTTTATGCAATAGTATTCATATAAGCTCTAAACAAAGCTTGCTATGTTTTAGAGCTTAGTCTGCTACTTTAAAACTGCCATTTAACTTCATAAAAATAAAAAAAACCCTCAACTTCTTACATTTGCATTTCAAACTGCATGGATCAATTTTCATTTTGGTTGGAAAAAAGTAGACTATGGACAGCAGTATGATGGGTTTGGGATCACAATAGGACAAAATTCTGCCCAGAGAATTTTCAGCATGATTTATATTTATTTATATGATAGTGGGATTTGGCTTATGGTTAATGTGCTTCAGGAACATCAAATATTTAAGTGGACCTAAATGCCTAACATTAAGTAATGAGTAATTTATAATTTGTCTTAAAGCTAAATATGCTGTAACAAATCCATAACCACCATTTGTTTATCCATAACCACTTGTTATGAAGCTGCACTGTTTTGGCACTTGGCATTTCAAAGCATCAGAACCTACAGCTTCCTATTCCTAAATCACAGGTCTCAGCCAGAAATCGGTGTTAGCAAACAGAGCTGAAGACAGATTCCAACAGTCCGGATTGTATCCGGTGAAAAACATAAGACTAGTCAATTCATTACAGTACTTTTCATGGAATAGTTCACCAGCTCTCTTAATACGTAAACTCTCTTGGTCCTTAAAAACTGCCCTGAAGTTAATGGTTCCTAACTCAATAAAGTAGCAAAAAACTAACAGTGAGACCATTTAAACATTGGATCAACTTACCTAGTGCAGTGGTGAATTCTTCATCACTTGCAGTCTTTAAATCAAGACTGAATAGCTTTCTGAAAGATATGTTATAGAACAAGCAGAAATTATGAGCTCAATGAACAAATTATTAGGTCAGGTTCTTAGGCCAGAATCAAAGAGGAGCTGATGGTAGTCATGGCTCCTTATGTCCTTGAAATCTAAGTGTATATTACTGCCCACTATTGCTGATTGTACTAAGTAAAAGAAAATTTTCAATCAGTCAGGTATGCAGCTGTATCACCACATTGTACCACCAGAACAAGTTCTTGGAAGAGATCTTACTCCTTTCCTGGTTCAGTATGTACCAGACCTCTACCACTCCCACCCCAGTACCATCATCCTCACTTTCAGAACTGAATTGGGGAAGTATGAAATTAAGCCTGACCTTTCCTTGTACTTCACATTCAATGTGCTTCCCAAACCAACAATCATAACGGAGCATCAATTTCACTCCAAGGAAGCTTGTTTATGGAGGCACAAGGGGCTGAGTACAAAGCTGAGACTGGGGAGGCCCAGTGCGTGACCCAAGCACAGATAAGGTTCAGTCCAGTTTACAATTTTAACACTGAACTCTCACTTGTAGCTGTGCGCTCTGGTGGTGGAATAATAGGATGGGGCTTCCTTACCTTCTTGGTAGCAATCCAGATCTTTCAAGGGGTAAATTATTTTACCTTTGGCCTTCTTGCTTACTCAGTTGGGAGCCATATTATTGCTTCATAAAAAGAGACACCTTTCCTATTATTCCTTTGCTAATGAAGGCTGCAAAATCCTTTTCAGACAACTAGCTAACATGATTGATAAATAGTGCTTCAACTATCCAGACCAAGCTGGATTTATGATTAATTGCATGCTCTTAAGTAATCTTTCAGGACTGCTTTATTCATTGTTCCCTGCAATATAAAAAGAAACACTGCTTTGGATGCCAAAATGACATGCAATGAGTACAATGGCTCTCCATATTCACAGGCTTGCATTAGTTTAGATTCTTGTGATTGCTGTAGGGAAAGGACAATGTTGGGACTGCCAGAGTATATTTAAATTTTTGATTGATATCAGTGCCTGCTATGATTATGAATATGTTACCATGCTTACATAAACAGTGCAAAAAGCTGGGTTACTGCTAAGAATAGTTCAGAACTTAAAACTAAACTAAAATCAGGAAATTCAGAGTTATAGTTTATTCCTCAAATCCACTGCAACTGGGCCCCTCGCGCTTGTGTAGTTTAACATAATGGACCACTAGGCTCAGACTGTAATAAAAACCACCACCTAGAAATCACCGAAATGCTGAGCTAGCATTCTATTTATGGAGCATTGCCCAGTTACGTTATCCCATGTATTTAATTAGTATAGATTTTCCAGATCTGGATGCTGTAGATATAGTATGGCTTTGCAAGTCTGTGAGAGATTTTTCTGAGCCTAAATAGCAGATTCCTCCCTAGTTTATGTACATGATAACTGCCTCCTTGTTTGCAGTCTGGATTTAAAATAAAACATGAGAAGAAAGGCAGCATTTAAGGCTGTGCAATGTGCTACTGAAACCTGCTATTAAAACAATCCTTGCAAGTTGGGAGAGGAGCAAAGAAAGAAGGGGAAGGGCTTGCAGAATCAGGGCCTGAGTGAAGGAAATTACTCTTTGAGGGACCGGAAATCATGTTGTTGCTGTTATAGTTTGGCAATTAGTTTCAATGCTGTGCACTGCGATTCAATTTAGGTGAATATACTCTATTAAATTAATGACCTCATACTAATGAGTTTAAGGGAATTATCATCAGTGGCCCACAACTGCTTAATAATTAACTTTTATGTTTTGGTGAGATGATTTCATTTCAGTGAGTGGCTGCATATTAGCAACTGTAAGGGAAATACTGCCATTAGGTCAGGAGAATTATTTTGAACCAGGTCACAGAAAGTTTTATGGCATTTTAATATTTTCATTACATACAAAGAACACATGTAAATGTCTGGACTGATGACACATTTATTCTGATGTACTTGAACTTTACACAGGTATAAAAAAGAACCAGACAGCATAAACCTTTACACTGTTGTGGCTTTGACCAATTCAGTATAGAATTATCCCATGACAAATCAGAGGTAAAACTATAACATTATGAAAGTTACTCTGGTATATATATCATTTGTACAGAGCTTATCCCACAAGAGCTTTTTGCTCAAGACAAACAGGATATTAACAGCTCCTCTCCACCTATAAGCAAGGCACTATAATAGCTACCTAATAAATACTGGATTAGCTGTATCTCTGGCTGCTCAGAATTATGGCATAATTTACATCAGTGCTCAAAAGGAATGAAAGTTATGTGTTTTGGTATTAAATATCTTCATGACTGATTCATTTAAAATAAACTAATGAGTATACAAAAACATATTGGCTGCATCCAGATGAGCAAGCACATGCCTCTTGTGACATCTCAAAGCAGTTTGAGATGCTGCAGAAGGCATGCTAGGAACAAAAAAAATATTCCCTGTACTGAATATTTGCAGTGTGGACTCTAAGTTTGATACTGGCAAATTCCAGTATTAAAAAAAACATGCTGGAAAAAAGTGGCACAGGGCGCGCTCCTGGAGTGTGCTCTGAAGCAACCAGAGTCTGGGTCCTCCAAAAAGATGCTCCAGCACCCAGCCAGAGCATCTTTATGCCTGCCACCTGCCCCTGCTGCTCCAGAAGCAGGGCAAGGCTGACAGTGGTGGCTTGGACCCAGGCTCTGTTCCTGGTAAGTAGGGATATGGGGGCAGGGGAGTCGGGGGGGGGGAGGGGCGGCTGTGGGGGAGAGGTGAATCCTCTGCCTGCCCCCACAGTGCACAGCCCCCACCACCCCCGGTGGCAGCAGCTAGCAGCGGGCCCTCAGGGCTTTTGTGGCCTGCTGCAGGCAGAGTTGTCCAGTGGCCCCCCAGCATCTAGCGCCCCCTGGCTAAAGGTCCAGGAGGAGCTGGGCAGGGTCAGTTTGCCCCAAGTGGCAAAATTTGCCCCACACCAAAGTGCACGTTCAGGCACGTGTGATGAGGCACAAATCTCTGGCACAAATTTGTGCTGCTGCTACTTGAGCTGTTGCAAGCACACGTGCCTGCATGTGTGGATGCACCCATTGATAAAAAACAAAGAGAAAATTGATGGATGTTTTGACAGTTTTAATTACAACTATTTCACATAATCACTGCTCTGTTCCCTGCAGTTTGGGGCAAGAACCATCTTTTTGTTCTATATAGGACCAAAGATGACAAGTCATAACTAAGGACTGAGCCTCCAACATACTGTGATAAAATTAAAAAACAACACTAATTATAATAATAGTGATGGAGAATGAAGTGATTGCACCCAGTACAATAGTTAACATTTCAGGCCAAATTTAATGACTCTCTCACATTTGCTTAAAAACAGATCCTACCATATCATATACTTTGACAGTGTAGCATCACTCAGGCTTTGGCTAAATTATGCAATGCTCCAGCCCAGGACAATTTAATCAGTGATTAATGAATGAATATTTATTTTATTCAATAAGATAATATTTTATTCAATAATTTTGCCAAGTAACCTGTTCATGAAATATCTGCAAAGAGACTGTGATTTGTTATTCAAAATTATTCAGTGAAAATGTCATATATTTTGCTTACCCTCTGGGTTGCTGTTTGAAATTCAAAAGCCAAATCTGAACTGTGTTGTCTAGCTATGATTAGTCCTATGGTTTTGTTTCCATTTCCTGATTACATGAGCATAATTGCATTCTTCCAGTCAGGTTTCTGGTTCAAAAGCAAATAAAACTCAAATCACAAAAAATGTGATGAAAAGACAATGCAGAATGGGCAAACAAGCCTAAAGAGTATTTGTTAAAAAATGTTGCAGAGTATTTATGGAAAATTGTTCTGAACCATCTTGTTTCCTTTTAGTGGGAATTAGGAAGGAGAAGGAGCAATATATAAATAACTGAGGAGAAAGGAAACCATTAGTGTAACTAGGGTAGGGGGAGCAGAGCACTGAGTTAGATGAGTCTTCGCTACCTTTTGTGCAATTCTGCGGTGCCCTTTCCTGGCCACAGCAGCTTGGGTAGGCACAGCCCAGCACCCAGCAGTGTATATGAAGGGTTGGGGAGGCTCGCATGATGCTGGGAAGTATTGCCATTGGAGGCATACTCCTGCACTTGGGGGCTGGAGCGGGGAAAGAATGAAACACCAAGGAACCGGCACTGCTGCGTATTTCTTCTTGGCAGCACAGCTTGAAGCTGTCTTGAACAACACAAGCAGCTACTGCCAGAGGAGATGCCCATTAGGCCCCGCTTGCCCTCCCATACTTTCCAGTGGTCAGCATAACACCCCCCCCCACCCCCTCCGGTTGTGCCCTGGGTGCTGAAAGAGCTCCCTACACCTCTGGAAAAACCAACATACCTACACTGCCTCCCTGCTGTGCCCCAGAGCACTCTTGAAGCACATCCTACTGATTTACTCTCAAATCCTGGAAATAAGGTCATGCAACCATCTGGGAGCAGCACTGAGCATAAGATAATAAGCACGCCTGAAACCGTGCCTATGATTCTGCCACAAGGAAGGTACGCTGCTTCCTTTTGGAGGGTTGGTGTGTATGGAGCGGGAGTGAGAGGGTGGCACATGCTTCGTGGTAGTACACCTGGAGGCGGCACAGTGGCCAGACAGACATACTCAGAGTGACAAAAGGCCTTCTGCACTGACAGTACAGACCAAAAGTGGAAGGAACTTGAGGTTTTCAGTTGGTGAACGAGAAAACAGGGATTGTTCTAATGCTAGGGACTATTGGAAGCTAAGAAAATCAGAATGTCATTTTCTCTGTAGGGAAGGCTATCTGAAGAGGAGGCAGGGCCCCACTCCAGGGAAAAAGGGGCAGAAACACTGGAGAAGACTATTACATCTTCACTGTTTGGTGTATGTTAATGAAGAGGATTATAGAGTTTGCACCATTAAAGAGGATTACAGAATTTGTACTATTAAAATCTTGATGTTTTTGGCATTTACCCATATTGGCAATATTCCCTGCACTTCAAACAGAGAAGACTGGAAATTCTACGATCAGTGTAATTGCTTCCCATCATACATGTTAACATTAGATTTGCAAACTCTGTTCCACTCTAGTGAGGTAAACCTTAAAGGATTAGGCTAGTCCCTAGGTCAGCCTCAAAGACTATCTAGTTTTCCATACCATAAAGGACCGAGAATAGCCAAAATATTTGACAGAAAGAACAAAAACGAAACCGGGTGCGTAAGTTCTGTTGATGCCTTCTCTATTAGAAGGTATGCTTACGCACAGTAGTTTAATTGGAGGGGGGAGGAATTATCTTTACAGAGGCTGCCACAATTATGTTTAAACTCCAGTGCCTTCACACAAAGGTCAAAAACGTCAATACAAATAATAGGAAATGAGGCTCTGTCCCTGGGTGGCAGCACCAGGAGGTTGTTTAATATTCACTGAGCATCCGCCTGAAAAGTCACTGCACATGTTTTCAAAATTTCACTGCACAGCTGTGCGTCACTGAACTCTGTTTAGCCTCCATCAGGATCAAATTGCAGCAGGGATGAAGGATCTGAGAGGAAATCTGGTACATGTGAAGTACAGCTGACAGGGCTAAAAGTTTTTCTTTTTAATGTTTTAGGTTTTTATGTCCTAAATGTTTATGTTTTTATGTCCTGAATAGATTTTTTTAAATTCTTTCAGATTTTTAATCCCTGTCCCAAATCCTCCCACATGAACTTCTGAATGGATTCAGTACATTTAAAGACCATTTCTCTGCATTCCAGGGGCTTACTTTTGGGGCTTTCAGCACTTAATCCATCCAGACACTGGATTAACTTCCTTTAGCTGAGTGCCTTCCCCTGCTGATATTTCCCTGCCTACACAACACTTGATGCCTGCCATTTTAATATTTTCACATTTTTGTGATGGACATTGTCCTTAAAAGTCACTGCTTGTCTCAGCAATTGGCTTGCTGCCAATCAGCCATGGGAAGCTTAACCCTAACAAATGTCATAAAAATGACCATTTCCATAGATAGTGCCAATTTGTATCTCTGTGAGCAGGAGGGAGGTATACAGAAAAAGAACAGAAGCCCACAAACTAATGTTAATAGCTGCAATGAATAGGCATACATATGGGAAGAAACTCAGGCTTATATTTCTGCAGAAGCAAACCCCCCTAAACAACATATGGGCCAAATACATCTCAAGTATAACAGTGACATCACGGGTTTTACATCAGAGGTACACTTGGCCCAAAGTCTGCAGTACAAAAAACCCGCATGATACAAAAGCTGCTGGAATCCTAGTCACTTTGTGCTGGTCACCTGTTCATATGATTTCTGGTAGTGACATTTTGTCATGGTTTACAGTATCATGACTGTCCCCAGAAAATAACAATTCCCGTAAAATAATAAAGAAACTTGACATCATAACTCAAACAAATTGGACATGACAGGCATTTCTTATGCAGTTATCTGAAACGTGTACGTGATCCCAGTTGTGGATTGTTTCCAACATGCAGGTTTCATTCATAATATAATCAGAGCTCCCCAGCTATAAACTGACATTCAAAACAATAGGATAATCACACTACAGAAACCTTGACTTAAATAGGAGAATGTAAACCAAGGTGCATCTCTTTGATGCTCTGAGTCTATGGGCACAGCTCTCACCAACAAAAGCCTGCACTCTTGTTTACTGTATCTATCTGCAGCGCAGGGAAACCTGCAATTCCACAGCTTCTCAACCACCATATTATTCAGCATTCCTGCCTCCTACAAACAAAGATCCTTTTCAAGTACACCGAGTGCAAGACAGGTGAAAAACATGCATGGCTCACCGTACTATTGTCATTGTTATCAGTTCAGATGCAGATTTAGTGCCCCTTATGATGACGGTTTGGGTTTTCATCTGTAATATGGTACTGCTGACTCAGTAGGACAATAGGAACCTGGTTTTAGATTGGGTTTTTTTAAAGAGTAGTCCAGATGAAAACCTCCACAACAAATTTCTCTCCTTTGTGCTTACAGGCAGTCTCGTATTGCCGGGGTACTATTCTAACTGCACAACTAAGGCTATGTAATCCAAGCAGAAAAACAACCATCATTTCCAGCAGATGCCTGGCATTTCCCTTCGCAAATGAAGCAGCACACACAATCCAAAAATCAGCCAGCACAATGGTAACCTAGTTGCTCCACAACGCTACCAAGGATCCTTTTTTATCTCTAGCTCTTCCATTAAAAGCAATCGCAGTACTCAGCTGGGATGTTTTTGGCTTTCATCTCGCTGCTTTTTCAGCCGGAACAACAGAGGTAGAAACCTTAATTAGCAATCTGAAAGCAGCGTAGAGGCCAGGAATACTTACATTTGCAATTGTGTTTGCGATATTTGTGCACTGATCCAGTGACTGATGATTACAAAGAAGAAAAAGAGCTTTTTAGACTGCCTTTCAAGCTTGGTAGCAGTGAAAAGGCGGCTGTTATCTGAAAGCTACTCATTTTCTATATGCTCTGCTCTACTTGCTTCCCATGTGCGTGTAACACAGCTGCCAGATTTAATAACCATGTCAGCCTCTTTCCCCCATAAAGAGGCAGAGAGATGACAGGATGAAGATGAAGGAGCCAGCTTGTAAATCTGCAGTTATGGCTGCACTAAGCTTTGAACGAATGTCACAGTATTATTGTCTTTGAAGAAAAAATAAATCACTGCTGTTTGCCTGATGAAAAAGCTGTGCAAAAAAAAAATCTTGGAAATGTTAATCAATAAGTGTCACAGTGATATTAAAACTATAATCACTCATTTTTTCCTCCAGTACCTAAATCTTGACAGTGGAGTTCCTTGTCTTTTTTACCGCTACCTGATCTTTCACCCTAGATATTCCTTAAATTGTACGAACACAACCCCCCAAATTAACTGAAAATTATCCCTGCCCCCTTGCACTTTCTTCATCGTAAAAGTAAATGTTTCCCTATCCTGCTTCGCTGAATTTGTGACCAAAAAAAAAAAAGATCCTCATTTACCATTGAAATGTTCCCATGCAAAGTGATTCTTAAAGCACTGGACCTTAATATCTGATGTGTTCGGTTTCAGTTCGCTGCTGAGGTGGAGCATTTCCAAATCTCAAGCAACAAAACCAGCTCCATGTGAGGAAGCAGCAATCAGAGTTTACATGATGAGAGAACAGTGAAATGGTGCTGGTTTTACCACTAAAACCTACAAGCCAAAAAAAAAAAATCCTGATGCAATGTATGGATGCCGCAGAGATCATATGACATCTATGTGTTTCTTTTTGCCTCCCGCTCTCTCTCTCTCTCTGCATCTCATTTATATTCCCTTCCCTTCCCTTCAAGGCACCTGTCTCAGCAGGGAGTGGTTTCTGTGGAAACTACAGCCAGCCAGTTTTCTCCTCTGAGAATCTGTTGCTATGGCAACCTTACATAATGTATATGGCCTAGATTGTCATTTGTTTGTTAAATAAATTAAATATTGAAATTCCAGTGATAAAATGAGAGCCAGTTGTGATTTGAGGAGGTCAAGAAATACAGTCACGTGACAAATTACAATATGAATATAGGATTAAAAAAACACATTAAGATTCCAATGCAATGGACACTCCCACAGCATCACACGAAGGCAAAGCAATTTCTAAATCAAAATAAATTAGGCACATTGTTAGGATTTTTACATGATAAAGGTGAAAAGTCATGTATTTTGCTGTTAAGCTTACTGTTTGTTATAGCAGCTATCAGTATGCTAGCATGTTTTATTTATTATCAGTATTGATAATGCCAGCACCAATCAACAGTTTATTTAATAACAGATCCAGATATAATAGGGGGAAAGGATTTCATCATTGAAATAGCTGTATATGCTGTGAAATGAGGTAAAATAAAATTTTAAAATGTGCTGAAGTGAATGAAAGGAACTGTTCAAGTCAATGAGACATGGTATACAGTGGAGCATGAACAACGCAGACACAGTACTGTGTACTCCACTTTCATCCCTTTCAAGGAACTCAGAAGAGATTACCCTGTCTGAATCCACAGTGAGGAGAGAGGATCTAATCAGATTATAAAACAATGCTTTTGGGAAATGGAAAGATTTGGGTTTTTCACTTCTAAATCGGTAGTTCAAAAATCAAGCCAGGTAGGTAATGACATAAAGCAGTAACCAAGCAACAGATGTTCAGTGACCTGTGTGAAATTACTTTGTGTTCTTAGCTTGGTTTCTAATAGACAGGGATGCATGTTATGAAGCACTCTGTAGTTAGTATCTCACTGGTTAAGAAGTCAGGATTACCGGTTGCCTCTAGAGATGGTCCTTCCTGGGTAGTTTGGGAGAGTATTGTTGTAGACACTTGTACCAACTCTGCCTCAACTCTCCCCACGTTATGAACAATTAGTTCAAGAGTGGAATTCCTCCACCAAAGCTGTCCATCTGGCATCCTTCGTGCCAGACCTTCCCCATGCATAGAATAAAGGGCCAGAAACCTAACTAATGGCTATGGTTTCCACTAAATGGCCTAAAGCCTAAACAATAATCGTCACAACCCTGATTATTGTAACACCTAAATCCCTTTTCCTCTACTTTCTCTGTGCCCATCTGGAGAGTCCTTCACTTGGTACCTTCAGCTAGATATGGTTTCTGATTGGACAAGAGTATAGTGGAGGAGAAAACAGAGGCAAGTTAGAGCAGCCAAGAAGGACTTACGTTTGCTGCAGGTTTAAATCACACAGGCTGCATCTACATGAGCAGCAGACTATGTGGTGGCCAGAACCAGAGGGGTTACTATCTTGAGCAATAAATATATGCTCTTGGAGACATCCAGGCAATAGTCTAGCAGTTAAGATTAGCTAATGCAAAGCTTACAAGTTTGCAACCCGCAAGTGGAATTTGTCAGTCATAATTTAACCAACGTGTTGAATCTAACTGTTGCACCGATCATGGGACTGACTGGGCCCCAAAAATAAGCAAAACTACAAGATTAGCTGATCTAACAGGTTTTTTAAAGGTCAGCCATAACAAGATCTGACCACCTAATATAATTAGCACATTCCAAGGAATAAGAAACCAAGGGGCTGAGTTTGGGCAGAGTACTGCTAATTTCAAACCTCAAAGTAATGTGGTGTAATTTGCTTATTGGGTGAACCCGAGTTCAGGCGGTAACCTCTCATGATAATTTCTAACACCTTTTAATCCCATAGGGTAACAGCTATAGGGCAAGATTGTGAGTGGCTCTAAAGCCAACAGATTAGTTTAAAATAAGGCACAAAGGAACGCACATGTCAAGTAACCAGTTTGAAAGACAGGACAGGACCATCGCTGTACCAAGCCTGGACCCTGGACTCCCAGTGTGACTGAGGACCGGATCCTGACCAAGGGACCTTCCCGATGACCCCTCGGACAGTGTTCATTGGGGACGCCTGACTTCGCTGGAACAACTTGGCGTGCACCTGGCATAGAGGGACTGCTGATAAGTTGCCAACCCCATGTGGGAACTCTTTGTCATTTTGTCTATCTGTTGTTATTATTTACTAATAGCTCTTTATTATTGTACTATTTGTTTGTCACATTAACCTTTCTGTTAACTGTTGTATGCTAAGCTATAAGTAAATTTGCCTTTACTTCACTCCCAACTCACCTCCTCAATCCCGAACCCAGCAGCCTAACGGCTGATACACTCACAATGCCTAGCCGGCCTGTGACAGGACTACACAGTTGTTACTGTGCAGTTGTTTACTACTTGTATAAGTAAATACTAAATGACTGTGCAGTCACCAGTGTTAGTGTGCAGTACCTTCACCACATGTTTTTTTTTCCAATGCTACTGCACAGTAGTGTTACACCACACTACTGAACGGTAGCAGCAAAGTGTAAAAGAAAACCCAGTGTAACAGTCTTATCGGTATACAGATTGAGGGATAGGTACACAAGAGGACTTAGGCACATGCTTTACTTTAAGGTGTTTTGCAAGCTATTGAAATCCACAGGCCTGAGTTATGCATCTAGGCTCTGTATAAAATATATGGGGAAGATTACGTGCCTAAAAATGGGATTCACAAAAACCAGAACACTGAACATGAAGCTTTCCAAACTATCCAACAGCAAATACTGAACAGAGACAGGCAGGTCCAAAGGAGGTGCAGTGGTGCAGGGAAGGGGAATCTCCCTATCCATCACTGCTGTTGCTGTTGCAGTTTCCAGGTAAGCCCAGCCCCAAAGCAGACTGGATGGAGTAGGCAGGAATGGCTTTGAAGCTTCCCGCATCTCCAGGACAGTCACAACTCTGGCCAGGACTAAGACATCTTACTCTGGGTTGCAGAATAACTAACTCCATCTAGACATTTTTCTGGAGTTAGGGACCTATGCCTACCCTTTCACACAACAGACAGCCAAACAGGAGGTGGTAGCAGTGACTTCCCTCAGTGGTTAGACCTCTCTCACAGAATATAGGAGACCTCTGTTCAAGTACCTCTTCTGTTTGTGGGGGTTTGAAACTAATCTCCCATGAGACTGCCCTAGGCACTAGGCTCCAAGGTATTCTAGGGCAGAACTTTCCCAATCCAACCTCCTGCATCTATCCTACTTTGTAAAGAATAATTAAATATTAATTGGGTGAAAGAGAGCGAGTGAGAATGAGCATGATCCTATAGCTATGTGATTAAGGCACTCTCTGGGGAGGGAAAGAAAACCTGGGTAGCCAACCCAGCTGCAATGAATACTTAATTTAAACTTATTTAAATATTCATGGAAGCATTGATCAGAACTCAGTTCTCTCCCTTCCCGGGTGAGGACTATAACCTCTGAGCTCTTGTTTGGTTCAGGGCCTGATCTAGTAGCTGGGCTCTGGGAATACCTGCCAGATCAGGCACTCCACATGAGATAAGCAGACAAATGCCTCATTTTTTTATCCTGATGGGCCTTAAGCATGAAATAGGTACTCAACTGCTGGGCACCTATGGCAGGGCAGGGCTCCAGGGAAGCTGCAATGCCTCCTAGTGGCCACTTTGATAGATTTCATAGACATTAGGGCTGGAAGGGACCTTGGAAGATCATTGAGTCCAGTCCCCTGCCCCAGGGACAGAAAGTCAGCTGGGGTCAAAGGATCACAGCAAGATAAATGTCCAAATGTCTCATTAAGGAGTCCAGAGTAGGTGCTTGCACCACCTCTGGCGGCAGTCTGTTCCAGGCCTTGGGGGCTTGGACAGTAAAGAATTTCTTCCTTATGTCCAGCCTGAAATGGTCTTGGAGGAGTTTGTGACCATTTGACCTTGTCATCCCTGGGGTGCTCTGGTGAACAGGCGTTCCCCCAGATCCTGATGTACTCTTTTTATATACTTATAGGTAGCCACCAGGTCCCCCCTGAGTCTGTGCTTTTCCAGGCTAAAGAGTCCCATAGCTCTCAGCCTCTCATTATAAGGCCTGTTCTCCTGCCCTCTGATCATGCATGTAGCTCTCCTCTGGACTCTCTCAAACTTCTCCACATCCTTTTTAAATTGTGGAGCCCAGAACTGAATGCAGTACTTCAGCTGCAGCCTCACCAAGGCTAAGTACAGCAAGAGGATGATATCCTGGGATTTGCTAGAGAAGCATCTATGGAAGCAAGCCAGAGTTTTGCATCCCTTGCCGGCTGCAACATCACATTGGTGGCTCATATTCATCTTTTGTTCAACCATGACTCGCAAGTCCCTTTCAGCCACAGTGCTAGCATGCGTAGCACTGCTGAGCCTATAAGCATACCGCTGGTTTTTCTGCCCAAGGTGGAGTACCTAGCATTTTTCAGTGTTGAACACCATTAGGTTTCCATCCGCCCATTTTCTGAGGGAAGTCATTATCCTGTCCTCAGGTGAGGACGCTCTACCCCCGAAGTTTGGTGTCATTGGCAAACTTGGTCAGCCTGCTTCTGACACCAATGTCTACATCATTAATGAAGATGTTAAAGAGTATAGGCCCAAGGACAGAACCTTAGGGGACCCCACTGGTCATGGCGTACTACGATGATCGACTTCCGTCAATTACCATTCTCTGGGTCCAAACTTGGAGTCAATTCCCCAGCCAATGGACTGTGATGTAGCCAAGGTCACAGTTGTCCAGTTTTTTTATGAGATGATCATGAGATGACTTGATCCCTGCCCAACTCTAGCTCCTTGAAGTATCTTCCCTTCTTCTCACCTGCCACAGCTTGATGCTACTTACGTAGTTTAAAGCATGCCCCAGGGCCCAGAGTGAGCCCAGTCCAGTTTTGCTTTACCCCTCAGGGCCTAAGATGTGGCCCCTATTAGTGCCTCAGGGCACCAATTGCCTTATGAGCTACAGGTTTCCCTTGCTTGTGTGTGTTCTGTATGTACAAATTCACTCTTATGCAATGACACTTTTTATACCAAAAATTCATTATATGCAAGGTAAATTCATTCTTATGCGATTGATATGGTGGAAGCCCACAGTCAGCTGCTTTGTGCAGTGCATTGTGGGAGTGACATGTACCAAATTATACTTTCCTGTGTGGATCTGTGTTCCTCGCTTGTTATCTGCAACATGTGTTTCTGTAGCTGCCATCCCCATTATGATAGTGCCCTGTGCTTGTGTGTACTGTCTGCTGTTGGTGAGTACCAACACTGTCTTGTAAAAGAGGTAGAAATGGGTCTGGGGGTCAGTACAGTCAAAGTCTTAGAAAGTATCCCTATTTGTTACATTGTAAAGTGGGTTCCTTTTATGCGAATTCGAGTTATGCACCGTTTTCCAGGAATGCATGTATAGCATAAAGTGAGGGAAACCTGTACTTGTGACCTCCACGTGGTACCTGCTTACTTAAGGAAGAGGGGCTGGTCCCCAAAGTAACACTTGGGCCCCTTTTTGTCTCAGACCTTTATTGGGGCTTAATCTGTCCTACAGCTTAATTTTCAGCCTTCTCAGCTTTAGGCCCTTTTATCTAGCTGTGTCCCCTCAGCTTAGATCCACTGCCTTGAATCTTGGCTTTTTGAGCTACAGCCCCTGTCTCACCCTTCCCAGGCTCTGGGCCCCTTGTCCTGGCTTTGCCCTTCTCAGACTCTGGGCCCCTGGTCACAGCTTTGCCCTCCTCAGGCATTCAGCCCTCTGAGTCTTCTGATGGGCCCCTTAGCCTCTCTTCTAGTCTCTGACCTCTATGGGGCTCTGTGAAGGAAGAAGCTCTGGCTGCAGTGGAGGTCCAAGGAATGATAATTACCCCACATTTACCTCAGGTGGGGAAAAGAACACAGCTGGAGCCCAGAGTGCCTCGCCATGCTTTCATAGCATGTGCTCCAGCCAGATTGGTGGCCAGGGAGCATGAAGCAGTATTTTCTGGCCCTGGAGAGGAGCAGCTGGGGGAAAGACTGCAGTATCCCAGCAGAGAAGATGCCAGAGGACTCTCCTGCCTGTGCCAGCCTGCAGCTAACTGCGGTGAAGGGGCACATTGCAACAGGTACGAGTGGTCAGAGAACCACCAACCAGTGTGAGGATCACTGACAGAACACTGGGGGTGGCATGCCTAGAGAAGTTTTGAAGCCCCAAATTGAAGTAGGTGCCCAAGGAGTGGGGCGGTGTACAGCATGGGAGCCCAAGGCTTCAGGGAATGGGGCAGTAGAGCCAGCCAGTGTGAGTTTGTCTGCTTAAATTGATTTTTTCTTTTCCAGCACTGCTAACAAAAGGAACTGATAGAGAGGAGGATTAACTTTGTAGGAATGCATGCACTTTAGTTGATTCTTCCATTTTGGGACAGCTGAGAAATAAATTGATAGAGGGGGATCAACCCTGGATGAATGCAGACCTTTAAGTTGATTTTTCCTGTTTGGAACTGCCAAGAAACTGATGTAGGGGATCAACCCTGAAGGAAGGAAGGGCCTTCAGCTGAAGCACCTTCTGCTATGGTTGAGGCATTAGTGAATTGATTTAAATGTATTTACATAGGAAAGCTGTCAGTCAATTAATAGAAAGGGATGAACCCTGATTGAATGGTGGACCAAAACTAGGATTGCCCCGCTGAGTGGCTTTGTTTGAATCCATTGGAAGGGCCTGACTCGGATCCTGGCAGCCTAAGGAAGGACCAGTATACTTGTCACAAGGGGCCATGCCTCAAAGAGAAGAATTCAGGATAATGTCTAGGATGTGGGAAGAATGCAGTATAAGGGGAGGCGGAGCCCCACAAAGAAATTCCTTTGACAGGCCCAGACCTAACCAGCTCCCAACTTGAAAACCTATCAAAGACGTGGCAGGAGAGAAATACAACACTGAAGAGCAGCTATGATAGCATCGATCCCCACCGTCTTGACATCATCCCCCGGTAAGATGTAGGGCCAGAGAGGGCCTAGGCCAGATAGCACCTACCCCCAACAGGCTCTATGTGGGGCACCTCTCAGGCACCCTGCGGCCTCCATACCTTCTCTATTAGCAATTCCAGTTCTCCAGTTTTAGTCTTTACCATTGTGAAAAAAATACAGCTCCTCTGGGTACCATACAGAAGTAGGGCTGGAAGGGACCTCCACAAAACCAAAATCAAAACAGAACTCAGAATCATGCCCACTGTGGGCAAACTTAAGATAAGAAAAAAGAAAAGGAGGCTCATCTGTATACTAAGGCCCTTCTTATTATCCCCTTCCTGGATCCATGTCAATTTTCCTGGGAAGTGTTCTCCCTTCCTCAGTCAGGGTTGGACTTCATACTGACCTGAGGGCAGCTATCTTATACTGCTAAGCCCTACCCTGGCCACATTGCCCTGACACGCTATGTGCACCCAGGGTTTTCTCACTGAGCGGTTTTGCTCTGCTTGGGTTTGACACACTTGCTGCAGGGCCTCTGGTGACCATGGATGCCCCGTTTCCACTCCCTATATTGTCTCTGCTTGTAGTTCCTCCTCTCTGAGCCATAAAGACTCCAGCCTTAAAGGGTCCTCACTGGCCCTGCCTGTCCCCCTGCTTTCTCCCAGTAACAGAGTGAGGGTTCCCTGTTATAGCACTGCCAGACTGGACACGCTTATTTGCAACTGGGGACTGACTCCAGGATTAGGGGGCATGTTTTTGAGGATCTACATTTTGAGCTTAAGTGGCAGTTAGGCACCTATGTATGGCATAAATCCCCCAGTGGTTCTAGCCCTGAGATTGTTAGAATCTTCACAGGGATTAAAACTAATCTGATTTTGTCTGGGAACCCATACAAAATGTTTTGCAAGTGGCTCACTGCCTGACTTACTTGTTGTTTTAAGTTTCAGCTAACTCTCATGACTACAGGCTTACCTACCTCTTCCCTAGTTTTAGAAGCCAAGGTTCTAGCAGTCAGGTCAGAAAAGTCATCCTCCAAATCATGTAAATTGATCTGGCAGCCCTCATTTTAGGATAGATTAAGTATCAGCAGTGCCACAGGTTTCTACAACATGACTTCAATGAACCATTTGTTTTCTAGGCTCACTTTAGAGCAGAGATGACAACTTCTTGGGGAATGGAACTATGTTACAAAATTATATATTTTAGACATATGACAAGGTGATGGGCTTTGTGGGTAGGAGGAAAGCAGTAGATATGATATACCTAAACACCAGTGAGGCTTTTGACACCATCTTCCATGACATTCTCATGAGTAAGCTAAGGAAACACAGGCTAAATGAAGTCACTGTGGAATGAGTACACAACTGATTGGATCTTCATGCTTAAGAAGTATTCATCAATGGCACAATATCTATTTGGGAGAAGGTTTTGATTGGGGTTCCTCAGAGGTCTTTCCTAGATCCAGTATGGCAGTTAATTAATATCTTCATCGATGACTTGAAGGATGAATCTGAGTTTATACTTCATAAATTTGCAGTTGGTACCAAGATGGGTGGGATAGCAGGCACTTTGTAGGATTAGAAGTTAAAATGAGCTTGCTTCTTTGGAGAAATAATCCCAAATACATTGGATAAAATTCAGTATGACCAAGTACAAAGTGCCACACTTAAGATGGAATAATCAAAGACTCACATACAAACTGGGGAACAGATGTTGGTGCTACAGTACTACAGAAAAGGACCAGGATGGTTACAGTGGACCACAGCAGAATAAGTTAACAGTGTGCTACTGTTGCAAAATTAAAGGGGACACAAGCAATTCTAAATTATGCTTGTGCCTTACCACCAGGAGCCTGGGCTAACATCCTATAACCCTTTAGACAGGCATTTTAGTGAATAAGTGCTGTGTAGGGAAATAAACCTGGCCAAGCTTTTTTGCCACTGAACTATCATGTGTGGTCTTTTGTTTGAAGTAATGTATAGACAACACCCTGACAGAGAGCTCATGCAAAAGAAGAACTACACTGATCATGTGAGAACACAGAGGAACAACATGGAGAACAACAAAAATGATTAGCAGTATAGAAAGTATGACACACAAGAAAGGTTAGAAGAAATAGTATTATTTAGGCTGGAGGAGATCATCTCCAGATATGTGAAGATTTGTTATAAAAATGGAGGATAATACTCTTGGCTGCATCCACATGTGTGTGGACATTTGGTTCCCTGGGGACAACTAACAGTGGCGCACTTTGTGGACATTGGAATGCCCATGTCATATGCCCTCTGGCACGCAGCAAGTTACGCTGTGTCAGGTAGGGGAGGCTGGGGCCAGCACTGGGCTGTCCCCAGCAGCCTTACGTGGGGTCCTGGGGACTTCCTGCGGCTGCAGCAGTGGAGATTCTGCCGTGTGGAGCCTGACCAGCAGCCAGAGCATGGGTTCAGCTAGCCAGGCTCTGGTTTTGAGTGATGCATGCTGTCCCTGTGTGTGCTGCTCCGCTTTTTCCCATGGGTTTTTTGATCCCTGGATATCCAGGGGTCAAACCCCTCCTCCCCGCCCCACAACCACCATCCTGCAGTGCAGAGAACAACTGAATGTGCAGTATGTAGCACCTCAGACATGGCCCTTATGTCCAAAAGGAACAGGACAAGAAGCAACAGTCTTAAATTGCAACATGAGGCAATTTCATTTGCGAAGCACCCGGCTCTGTGCAGCTCTGCGGCTCTGCAGGAAGCCCTGCAGGCAGCCTGGCAGCAGACTGGGAAAGCAGGCTCCGCCCAAGAAAAATGGTGAGCCTGATTTTTTTTGCCCCCTGGAGCCTGCCTGAGCTGAGCAGGGGCCTGGTGCTTCCCTCCACAGCTGCAGTGCCCCCAGGACCACCCGAGCCAGGTGCCTGTGGGTGGGTGCTGCCTGGGGGGAACCTGCCGATGCTGCAGAGGGAAGCACCAGCCCCCCCACAGCCCAGGGACCACTCCACCTGCCAGTAGCTTGCCCTCCCCTACCTGCCACCAGAGTGGCAGTTAAGTCAGCAGGGTGTGTGCGTGACACAGGGGTTTAATTGGCCCGTAATTGAAGCGGTGTTTTTAAAGACCCACTACTTCAATTTAGGGCCCCCGTTTCATCTACACATGCCCTCTGACCACAAACATTTTTTAATTCAAGACAGACACTTGGCACAGCTTGTTTAACAGGTCTGATCCCTCTTCGAGAAGGAGGTTAGACTAGATAACCTCTGGCATCTTGTCCAGCCCTATTTTCCTATGTTTCTATGATATGAACCTATATATATAGGTATAATACTTCACATCCATTTAACCCACTGGATTGCTAAATATTATCATGCCTGATTTATAAAAGTTGGACAGAGCAAGACAGAAAGGTTAAATGACTTTCCTAAAATCAGAGGGAGCCAGTTTCAGTATCCAGACACTAGCTCCTGGCTTTGAATCAAAGAGTTCCTGGCTTTGAATCAAATGCAGAGACTAGTTTTCAATTTATTTAAAACTGTGTTCGCAAACATAGTACGGACTTCATCCCCAAATTATTGTGTCACATAATTCCTGTATCAGAATCTATCTACAAGCTTCTTAAAATTTTGTTAATTCTAACCCCCAGGAGAGGGCTTCACAGTTAAAATCCTACAATTTTTATTAGAGCTCTATAATAATAAATCCTTATATTTGTCTCACAAATATTAGAAGACATGAAAAAACATTTCCAATTTCAGCTGAATGTTTTTTATACTATCCACTCCTTTTTTCTCATATCAGAATATCAAGTAAACTGATCAAACCCAAATTTCTGGCACTTATCAATCTCTGTTACTTTAATCTTTTTAAATCCTTTCCATTTAAATGAAATGCATGTGGAATCAAGTTGTTTTATGTCCACCTCTAAAGAAATCCACAGTACTCTATGCAATTGCATCTACAGAATAATCTAGATAAGATCAAAAGAAAAACGTTAGCCAGTGATTTCAGTGTGATTTGCTGGAATAGAAGGAAGATAATAGCATGCAAAGCAATTTAATTCTATCAAATTACAGAGTGGATTGCATTACATGATCTCATATACAATGAGTATTAATAGCAGAAAAATAGAATTCATCAGTAACCATTTTGACATTGTGGAGTTCTAGTAACATGGGAAAGGTGGAGAATAATAAACACCCCCGCCACCCCACTCATGCTTGGTTGTATCAGTGGTGCTGAGGATAATATGAAAAACCCCTTTCTGAGGTGCAGTACATCTCTTCCCCAAAATATCTAGCCATGTCTTTAATTATTTCCTGCCCCTTCTTGACACAGTTGCTTCCACAAGAAATATCTTGGGCAGTTCATGCACTCTTCTGAGTGCCGGGGCCATCTCTATGGCCATAACTATTAAATAAATTGTCTTTTTTTTTTTTCATACTATTTTGGGAAAGTAGCTAAGAAGGAAGTGGTGGGCCTGATTACAAGAATGTCCAGGTGGATATATTCATAAATGGTAAAGAGAAGATGCCAAGAATATCTTCACTTTGAACACAACAAGCTATCAGTTGGTGCCATGATCCAGTTGTTGCCCTGGGCTCGGGGAGACATCTTTCCTCCTCTTATTGCTTTCATCTATGAAACATAGGATTGCCCAGAGCACAAAAGTTATTACTACAGCTGACACTAACTGGCTGTCTTAGCACTTTCAAGGGGAGCCAACTACTAATTAAGAAGCAGTTACCTTTAGCTTTCCGGGTCCACTCAAGTCAGCGTTGATTCACGTTGCTGGAGCAATGTGAGGCAGCCTGCTGTGTTGTTTGTTCCCTACAAACTCTGAGATATAATAGAGGGCTTCAGACTCCAGGGATAGCAAGACTATACTTTCCACAAGCCCTAAAGTTATTCTGAACATTTTTAATTCTCTGAACACAAGGAAATAAGTCAAATGCACAAACCAAAATTGTCCACAGAGAAAACTAGATTCCAATATGCCTAACATATTCAGCTAGTTAGACCTCTTTATGGCCTAACCTCAAATTTAGAATGAATAAAATTATTTTCTGCGAGAGTAAGGGTTTCATGTAGAATGGAAATGATGAAAGCTCTTATTCAAAACACTCACTACTAATCTTTTCCAGAACTCAAGTCCAAATCAGCTATTTCATCAGATTACTTACAATTTAAGAACCACACGGCAAATCAAGCCTGAAAAAATAAATCCTACAGAAAGCTCAAAACCAGCAGAAAACATTTTATATTAGGACAAAGATTGTCAGGTGTGTGTGTTACACTTAACTTCTGTTTCTAGTTTTGTAGAATCCCTTTTCTTCTACTGTGAGTAGGAGAAAAAGAGTCTTCCCTAATTCACCAGTTCTTTTTCCTGAAAGCAGCATGACTTACCCTACACACAGTCCCAGGCAAAGTGTTGGTATAATTATTCATAGAATCAAAGTAGGACAGGAGGGGACCTCATGGGATCATCTAGTCCAACCTCCTGCTCAAGGCAGATCACCCCTAGTGATCCTGGTGCCCTAACCAAGTGCTCCTAACTCAAACAAGAATCCTACTGAACATCAGCCTCTCTCATGTGCCTAGGGATGGAAATGCAATTTATGGATGCTGTGGAGGAAAGTGAGAATTCAGGCCTGATATATCAGCTGGGATGCTAGCACCATTGTTGCCTTTGTAGATTATAGGCCTAGAGATTTCGACATACGTGAAACTAGAGGGATAGCATGAAAATTCCTAAAAGTGACGGACTCTCAGCTTAGTCAAATAGCTGGTCAGAGCCCCCAAAGACAGTTCAAAAGCTTTCTTTGGGTTCTCAGGCTACTTTCTACTTAGTAATCTACCCATCTGCTCATTTGTTCCAACAGATCAATACTTTCCTATATACACACCAAAACAAGAGGCAGTTTATGTCATGATTGTTATAAAGATTTAACAACCCTCTGGATTTCCATGGTCTCTTCACTCCAGCTGATTTTGAGGTCAACTCTTCCACCTTATTGATCACTCTACTTTTAACCATCTCAGCTGGCTCTCTTTGATGTTCAGATGCCATCGATTCCATTGGCTGCTTCAAGAACATTTGAAATATAGGACACTATGTGCAGTAGCCTTGTAGTACAGGACTCTAAGATCCTTAGTCTTATTTCTATGCAGATTAACAATATCATTTCTATGGGACTTAATGTTCATAGCATTGCCCTATATTATACGCAGAGGGTATGTCTACACATGCAATTAATGTGAACAGATGCATCCACACATGTGCCCTCATCAGGAGCAAATTTCACCTGACAGGAGTAGTGCAGTCCAGGACTTCTCCTGACCTTCTCTGCCCCTCTGCAGCAGCCAAGGCGGGTTCCAGGCTCCCCTGGGTGCCAGCTCTGGGGCTGGCAGGGGCCACAGGGGCTGATCCTGATTCCTACATGGCCAGAACAGTCATTCCCGATGCTGCCTGCCTGCCATGTGGAGATTGGTATCCCCATATGGCTGGCAGGCAGCATCCCTGCTGAGTGGAGACAGCTCTCCCACCCATGTGAGAATTGTGTCCTGACCTCATCTCCACGTGGCTGGGATGCAGCAGTGCTGGCTTCCAGAAAAGCTCTCCTGGCCATGTGAGGATTGGGATGGGTCCTGATCTCAATGTGGCAGGGAGACAGCTGCCCCTGCAGCTGGCACAGCTCACCCTGGATCAGGGCTTAATCAGGCAGCAGTGGGCCCCTGTTGCCTGAGCTGACTGGAAGCAAATTGCTCCCAGTCAACATCTACACATGCGTTACTGCACAGTAGCTAATTCACAATTTATCTAGTACCTGTATGTTCTGGTACTAGCAAACAGCACATTAGCCTATTTTACTGTGCAGTAAGTCTCATGCATGTCTAGATGATGACACTCGACTGAGCATTAGATTAGTCTAATGCACAGTAATGCGTCTTGTGTAGATGCACCCAAATGGCATAAACAATCCATCAATGCAGTTGGGCTAACACTTTCTCAGATCAAACATGTCTATACTCTGTGCTGTTGGTAACCTTACAAAGCTAGGAATAATTAGGTGCTTCATGATTCAATTTAGTCAAAGAATATCATAAAAGTCCTGTGCAAAAATTAGTTTCAGGTACCTCTAAAATCAATATTATGCCCAAATAAGCAGAAACATGCAACTGGAAATAAAAAGGTGCACTGTAAATTAAATAGAATATCGGTATATACAGCTGATAATAAATGTGAACAAAGTAATTAGTAGTACCTTTCTTAGTGCATTTTATTTTGGTTTATGATCTTGTAAAATTAAATGAGATAAAAGGAGCCCAGAATTAACATATTTTCCAAGTAACGGCTTATTCTAAAACTATGTCCAAGCAGTAAATCCACTAGTGATTTTCTTTTTCTAATTAACTAAATTTTGGATATGACTTTCACACATAATATGGTCATCATCTTTTTGATACAAGTTGAGTTACACCTTGCTATAAAATAATTTGAGATGCACATTTTAGAAGAGAGCTCC
This sequence comes from Alligator mississippiensis, assembly GCF_030867095.1. Taxonomy (NCBI): domain Eukaryota; kingdom Metazoa; phylum Chordata; order Crocodylia; family Alligatoridae; genus Alligator; species Alligator mississippiensis. Next base: position 95,862,754 of record NC_081825.1, read on the forward strand.
AAGTACAATTTTCATAGTAGCTGCAAACTTTTCTGAAAGCATTAGAGATGCATGAGAAGGATATTTCCATTTCATGATCTCTCAAACCCTGAACACCTCATTAAGTTCTTCCACATACATGTTCACTTTGACACCAGCTGGTTCAGTAGCTGCACTAGGGATAATTAAGCTTGACCATTATGATTTGAAGAAAAGTACTGCTCATGAGAAAAAAGCATGATCATAAGCAGTCCATGAGAAAAGGAGGATTATGGTAATCTCACCTACTTATTGGCACTCTCCATCTTTTGTTGCAATGTTCCTTCCTGTATCATGCAACTGACAGATTCGCCATAATTGCTCTCCAAGGCTGGGATTGCTGCAATAGAAATTATACTACCATCTTTTGACTGGAAGAAGAACTACACCTTTAGAGAGATTCCATTTCTGTTCTAAGTCAAAGCAAAAACTCACCCTTAAATATAAAGACATAAAATAACTACTCTGTTCTTTATCCCCATGGTCTTTTACAGAAGCCAATGTGGTTTAAGCATACCCAAACAATTAGTAATTATTCCTGGATGATCATAGTTTACACAGGAATACATCAGTACTTCTTATATTGCAGTAACAATATACCCACATCATATAGCCCTAATGCATTAGAAATAGCTCCCCTATTAAGTTATGTCCAGGAATTCCCCTTAATGCTGCTTGCTTTGTTACATTAGGAGTGGCTTTCTGGAACAGCGCTCTGTTACATACCCTTTCTTTAAATGTAAGAATTACATACCAATGTGTTACACAGCCTTTTCCAGGAAAAATGTCTGTTCATTATAAGAGGTTTGTAGAGGGGCTGGATAGATCAGCGATTTAATAATACTGTATGCCACTTCACTTGCAAATGACCAGCTCAAATCCATCCCAAGTCAATAGTGATAGGAATTATTATCTTCTGAGGTTTTTAATGATCTGCTTACATAAAATGATTTGATGGCCTCGGTTCAGTTCCTAATGGGCAACTGTCAGGTAGAATTATATAGTATCTATTCTTATTGGAAGTCTCAGCACGGAGCATTGGAGCACTCTGTAAGAATTTCTCCCCTTTTAAGCTTAAGTGGGATCCCCCCTGAAACAAGGCTGAAACCTATTAGAAAATTTAATAAACAGAGGGCCTCACAGGTTGTTCATCCAATCTTCTGTGAACACTATATTCATTTATAACATTATATGGCAGCCATGCTAAAACTGCCAAAATGTTTGACCAGTCCAACATTAACATTTTTATGCAGTTACCAAGGGAAGTCATAGATACAGAGCAGATAAACCCACTGCAAGTCACTGAAACTAGGCAAACTTAACAAAAATCCAAAGATAGCACATAAAAATGTACTTTGCTCATTTGACAACTGCTGTGCAATTCGGAGGCAGGGGCATTTTTAATTTTTTTTTTTAATCAGATATTCTACAGTATTAGCTAGCAATCTCACTACAGTACTTTGCTTTTAAACATGGGTGAAGAAATAATATTTGTTAAGAAAACCCACTGGCATTTTGGGTGAGCATAATGGCAAGTATGGTTTAGTAATGTTCTACTACTTTATAAATGCAGGGCAAAATCCTGGCTTCATAAATCAAATAGGAGATTTGCTATTGGCCTCACAGGAGCTAGGAATTTACCCACAATATTTAAGATTTGGGATGATGGTTTCATCTGAAGTAAATTCATAGATTGTAAGGCTGAAAGGGAACTCGGAAGATCATCAGGCCAGCCCCCTGTCCACCAAGCAGGAAAGATGACTGGGGGTCAGGTGACCCCAGCAAGGTGACTATCTAGTCTCCTCTTGAAGATTTCCAGAGTAGGTGATTGGTCCACCTCTGGAGGGAGCTTATTCCACAGTCTGGACACCCTAGCTGTGAAGTTTTCCATAATGTTGAGTCTGAATCGATCTTCCAGGAGTTTATGGCCATTACTCCTGGTTTTCCCCTTGGGTGCCCTGGCGAACAGTTGTTCACTGAGCCCTTGATGTCCTACCCTAGTGTAGCAGTAAGCTGCTACCAGGTCCCCCTCTCAGCCTTCTTTTCCTCAGACTGATGAGTCCCAGATCCCTCAGCCTTTCCTTGTAATGGCTTGCCTTTTAAGGCTCTGCTCATAAAGCAAAGGCTTAAAAAAGTTATTCCACAGTAAACAGTTAACAAATCAAAATAAGCTTGCTATGGTATCATAGACTCATAGAATAGAAGGACCAGAAGGGACCTGTAAGATCATCAAGTCCAGTCCCCTGCCATGGGCAAGAGGTAATTGGGTTCACACAAGGTGCTTGTGTCTAGCCTCTTCTTAAACACCTCCAGGGATGGCAACTGTACCACCTCTGCTGAGAGTATATTCCAGATTCTAGTTACCCTTACAGAAAATAAGTTTTTCTTTATGTGTAGCCTAAATTTTTCCTCAACTAGCTTGTGCCCATTGGACCTCGTCCTCCTGAGGTGTGCCTTTCTGAAGAGCTTCTCCCCTAGATCTTGGTGTTCACCCCTGACAGACTTGTAGGTGGCTATCAAGTTGCCTCTCAGTCTTCTCTTACTCAGACTGAACAGACCCAGTTTCTGGAGTCTCTCCTCATAGGCCTATCCCCCAGACCCCTGATCATATGGGTGGCCCTTCTCTGTACAGTTTTGATCTTATCTGCATCCTTCTTGAAGTGAGGTGCCCAGAACTGGACACAGAACTCCAGCTGTGGCCTCACCAATGCTGAATAAAGGGGAAGGAGCACCTCTCTGGATCTATTAGCAACACATGGGCTGATGCATGCCAGAGCTCTATTTGCCCTGTTAGCGACTTCATCACACTGATGATTCATATTCATCCTTTAGTCGATTGTCACCCCCAAGTCCCTTTCAGATGCAGTGTCAGCCAGTGGGCCACCACCCATTGTATATTTATGGTGAAGGTTCTTCCTACCCAGATGAAGGACCTGGCATTTATCCCTATTGAACTTCATCTGACTGTATTCTGCCCATAGGACCAACCTGTCAAGGTCATCCTGGATACTTGCCCTGCCCTCAGATGTGCCTGCATTTCCCCACAGCTTCGTGTCATCCACAAACTTAATCATTGTGCTTCCCACTCCCTCATCCAGGTAATTGATAAAGATGTTAAAGAATATGGGCCCAAGCACTGATCCCTGGAGGACACCACTAGAGATGGCCCTCCAGGATGAGGTCACCCCATCAATTACAACTCACTGGGATTGGCCGCTGAGCCAGTTGTCAACCCATCTCACTGCAGCCTGATTTAGGTCAGTACCTTCTAGCTTAATTGAGAGAATCTAATGGGAAACAGTATCAAAGGCCTTGCTGAAGTCCAGGTAGATGATGTCCACTTCATGCCCCATGTCCAGGTGGTTAGTTACCTGGTCATAAAAGGACACCTCATGCCCCATGTCCAGGTGGTTAGTTACCTGGTCATAAAAGGACACATAAGTATGACCTCCCCTCAACAAAGCCATGCTGGTTCTTTCTCAGTACCCCACCAGTTACAAGCTTATGGTTGCTGGCTTCCTTGATGATTTTTTCAAAGATTTTTCCTAGGATTGAAGTCAGACTGACTGGCCTATAGTTTGCAGGGTCATCCTTCTTCCCTTTCTTAAAGATGGGCACCACAGAGGCTTCTTCCAGTCATTTGGGACCACTCCTGAGTTCCATGACTCTTCGAATAGCTTCGCCAGAGGCACCACTATGAGTCTGGCCGGCTCCTTCAGGAGTCTTGGGTGCAGGTCATCTGGCCGAGCCAGTCAACCTGGCTGGGCAGTACATGGGGGCTAAAATTCTGCCAGCTTTCTAAAGACTCATATTTTTGCTAGAACTAGGTCTCCCATTCTGCCATCACAGTTATTTTCAAGCACTTTGCTGTAAGCAAGCTTTCTCCCTGAGATCCTATTTTCCAAATTCATTTCTCATTAATAGGGATCAGCTCCATTAAGTTCACTAGAATTGCACTGGTGTAACAAAAGAGAACTGGGCCAATAACTAGGAGATCTGTTTTGTTTTTAGATGCAATAGCAACTATGCAAACCAGCAGATCAGGGATCTTACTGTCATATTTTATTTTGACCTTTTAATTTAATCCATTCTAACAGAACTTTTTATGCTTTGCATATTAGTGAGGAATGTTGGTAGCTAGACTGTCCTCACTATACAATAAGGGTATGGGCTTAACTTTTAGACCTGAGAGAATAGGTGTCTACTTTGTTTTATCCAAGAAGCTCTGTTCCATCCAAGCAAATGTATATAGCTAGTCAGTGGTGTCTGAGTATTCTACAGTAACTGCAAAAGGAATGAGACACAGCTTAGGCCTGATTTTCAGAAATCTTGACTATATGCAATCCAAAGGAATTTGATGGGAGCTGTAAACATGCCGCACCTATGAAAGAGGACATTTTTCTTTAAATATAGCATCTATTTTAATACTGCATATGCTTTAAATAGAGACAAAAGATTTTTTCTGATATATATAGTGTGACGTTTGTGGGCCTCACATCCGGTACCACCCTTCATCCGGTAGCCCCTCCCCTTGTCCCACCTGCCACGACTTTGATGTTATTGGTAATTCGAAGGAGGGGTTCAGTGGAGATCTTCTACCAGAGGGGCTTACCCGACATGGGGGTACTCACAATTGGGTCCTCAGGTGTTCCACGGGGCTCCGCCACCCCTACACCCCGTCCACTCGCCAACCGGTCACTTGTGCGTGAGATGGTCACTTGCCTGCTATTCGCCAGCCTTCTTGCCGACCGGAGTTCCCGACCAAAGGGATCCAAGCCAACGGTCGACTTCAGTCCGCCTGTCTTGGAACCCGGCTAACCTGGCTGCTAGCTCGGGTCGTTTCCTTTCTTTCCTCCCCTGATCTCTAGAAATCATACTCCTCCGGGATGGGGAGATTTCCCAGATCAATGCCTTGACCCTGGCAATTCCCAGGGATCACTCCTCTTGCCCCCACCGGGGCTTCTAATTCTCGCTCCAGCTGCGGAGCTAGTACAGAGCTGCCTGTTTGAGGCTCCTGCTCCAGGGAAGCCGCAGCACCAGCGACATGCTGCATGTCTCCTCCCTCCTTCCCTGGCTTCTCCACTACCGCGGGGTTTGTCGGGGCTTTTAAACTTCCCATGGCAGCCGCAGCGGCTGCTCCCCTTGTCAGGAACAGCTGTTTAAGCATCTGCTGCTGCGGTCCCCGCTCTGGTGCCGCCATTCCTCCCGGTGGTGAGTAGCCCGGCCCATGTCTTTCTTGAGGGGGTGTTGTTGCCCCCCTATCCTGTCTATCCTCCACCTGCACCCATGACGGCGGCCCGTTGCCGTCACAATAGTAATATTCCTTGTTTGTAAGTAAAACAGAAATAAGCACTTTCAATTATAGTAGCAAATCTTTTATGGTGGGGAGATTTTGGTTGGGTCTCAGAGAACTTATTTCACCATCAGAAAGGCCTTCCCTCAAACTTTCTTCAGTATTGTACATCATAGTGCCACATAGTACTGGGTAGGGCTATTGTATTTAGGTTCTTAAGCTACATTCATCACCAGGGCTTCAGAAAGGTTTTAGACTCCTTTGGAGCTGATCAATGGTTCTCCTCACTCAGTCACAAGGCCATGATGAAAGAAGGCAGAGAGTACTGGGGGACTGATGTCTTCCACTGAGAAACTAATGTCTCACAAGAGTAGAAATCAAGCCATAGAGTCATGAGTCCAAGTCTTTTGTGAGTAGAGCCTTTGCATCTCTATCTTAAAATTCCCATTTACTTTTACTTAAACACTATCACAATGAATGTCACAGGACACAGAAAAGGACACAGAAATGTCCTTGTCCTTGTTTCAAGCCAATATGCCTGACAGCATATACATAAATAATCCCATGCTCAAAAGGTATCACAATAGTTTTTTTGTGAGCACAAGTTCCAGTTAGTTTTGGGACATGGGGTGAAACACTGAAATTCACAATGTTCAGAGCAGGGATTCTTTTATATAGTCACCACGCATTCTAAGTGGGACCCAGTGTCCAAGGGTAACACAATCCCTAAAATTATATTCAATGTAAAAATATGCAAATGTTCACTATTTTACATTTTCAAAGCAGCAATTTCACAGCGATCAGAGCTTTAGGGCACACATCTGGGCTTGTGAGCAAATTCATGAGATCTCTTTGTAGGCTACAGCACAACACGCATGGTCTGGCTTCAGCTATATTTTGTTGCTAAATCTCAGGCAAGGCTCAATCTGCCAGAAACCTCTGTTACAGCCCAGTTTTTTTCTAAAGTATGCAATCTCTCTGAAATGTAATAAAACTGCCCACTTTATGCATATGTGTTCAAGCTTTTCATTACTATGAAATACCTGGGAAACAAGATGACAGCACAAGGAGAGGGCAAAAAAGCTATTTGAACACACACATACAGAGAACAGAGCTGGCAGGGCATGCTGCAAAATGCCAAAGGCCATGTAGAATAAATCCCAACTGTAAAATTCAAAGATAAAAGTATCCAGATGCCTTCAAACACAAAAAAATCACCATTAAAATCTACTAAAATTGCAGAAACATCCAAAATTGACAAATGTGTCATCCTCCCACATATTCCGAGACAAAAAAGGAAAAAACACACACAACATTAAATGCAGTTATTACACTGACAGTCTTCAATGCTTGCTGACGTATTTCTATTCTAGGTAGTTTGTCAATGAATATGCTTACACAATACAAGGTCATTGGGTTGGCCTCAGACAGTTACAACAACATGCACCTAGGACTAAACAAGGAGATAAAAAGCAACCATGTTGGTCAGGGTTTGACATGAGGAACAAAGACCGAGCCTGTATCATAACTTGGATTCTTCAACATTGCTTAACTGGTACCGCCCCTTCCACCCATTTATACATTACTGAGATTCCAGGGTTTTGACATCTTTACTTCATAGAGGATTTGCCTTTCTTCAGTGCCCCCCAAATTGGCAATATTTCCTTATAGAAGCAAAATACTTGGTGATATCTACCCAAAGAACCTTGCCTGTTTATATCCTTAGACCAACACAGCTACAACCAACAACCCTAAAGAAGCAAGCAATCATCATTCACAATGTTTATAAAATACTAGGCTTCAGTTTTCTCCTTTTTTATTTTAAATGGCATTAAATTGTATTTCAATGGTAGTAAGCTGCACACCAAATGTGATTGTAATGCATATAGATATACCCAAGCTTACATCTGGATAGCAAATTAGTAATGGCCACATGGGCTCTTCCCAGTGAGCACCTACCCAGGGTCCCACATGAGACTGAAAGCCAAGTTGACCTGGGAGTTGCTGCCATTACACAGTTATCAGCACCCCAGCTAACTTGTTTTAAGCCAGCTCAGGAAACTCCATATAAGCAGCAGTCATGTCTCTGTACTGCAGGGAAGGCATGCTGATAGGTGGGAAGACCATCTCACAAATAATTTAAGTCTCTGGGTCTCTGTGGGTTTATCTGCACCACCTAAATGCTGCTGCTAAGAGCACTGCTATAAAACACATTCACCTGCAGCCCCTTACTCCATGAACACCAAATACCAGATATGAGGCAGTGCCTCAGAATGGTCTTGAGTTCATCCTGGTAAGTGCACTTGAGCCCTGGGCCACTATAAGATGGCCATGTTGCCTCATTTTGGGGAGCTAGCATGCAGAGCTGGAGGGAGTGGGAGTTGTATATCTCACAGTGGTATTCCCAAGTGCAGCACAGAGGCAATGCAGGCATGTTCTATCTGCAGTGCTCTGCACTTTATTCAGTCATTTAAAAATAATGTTGGATTGGTATAAATTACGTAATTTGCCAATATAAGCAAAGTATGATTCATTCCCCAATGATCAATGATTGTACTGCTCAGAAAGAGGATACATGATTTATCCTAATATCCAGTAAGTAAACTTTTTATTAAAAATTATTAAAATTAATATAAAACATGTAGTTTGTGTTTTGTTCTAAGCATCACATTTTCTTTCCTTCCCTCTCTACTTTCTTTTTTTTTTTTTACTCAGAATGGTTATAATATTCTATTCTTTTTAGATTTCCTTTTCCTTTTCAACCATCCTTCTGCCATACCAGCAAGAACTTTTACTTGTTAACTTATTATTTTTCCTAATTTGCTCTTCAGATGCAGAATTTCTTCACCATGCCTGAATTTCTTGGCCAACAAACAAAGCAGTCAATGTTTTGTCCATGCTGGTTCCAATCTAGGACTGAACTGAATTTTAAAACAGTGTAATTCTATCTATATAACCTGGCTAATTATGTTGAGAACCATTTTATCTACTGATTAAGAGGCAAATGGTTTAAAGTTATGAAGCTTGGATCTAGAGTTTTTTTTGGGGATATTGCAGCTGAAGATTTCAACCATAGAAGTGGAAGAGCAGTTTTAAAATACACTACAAATCCTCCTAGGCAGATCAAATCTATCTAGTCAGTATGTTTATCACCTACAGAAAGGACCGTAATAGAAAACCTGTTTCTTTCTGCAGTTCCCATTGTTCAAGCACCTGAGATTCTCCAGGACTAGAAGGTGCTGCCCATCACTTCTAAATTCCTGAAAACCAAAAACTGAATACTATTCCATTTTTGGTTTCTCACTGAAAGCCTAAAAAATGTCAGTGAAGTATTGGATACCATTTAACATTTTTTATGACATTTTTTTACTAATGTTTCACAACCAGTATTTATCTAATAATAGCATGTAGTTCAGGGGCGGGCAATTATTTTGGGCAGAGGGCCACTTACTGAGTTTTGGCAAGCTATTGAGGGCCGCATAACAGGCAGCCCAGGACAGATAAATATTAATTTTCTACATTTTTAGGGGCCCCGCAGGCCAGATAGAATGGCCTGGCAGGCCGCATCTGGTCCCCGGGCCACATTTTGCCCACCCCTGATGTAGTTACATACCCTTTCCCTGGAAGTCTCCAAGTGCCTAAAGGTGAGTGAATATTATTAGCCTCATCTGAGGAGGCACTGAAGCCCAGAAAAGTTAAGTGGCTTGCCCAATATCTTGCAAATAGGTGACAGAGCCAAGACTAGAATAAGACAATCCAGAACTATAAAGACATGGAGATCACTAACAATGGCAGGGACCATCCACAGAAAAGCTGTCTCCTGGGAAGGCATAAGACTCAACAATAAAGCAGGAAAGATGTTTATGATGAATAGTAAATTCACTGGGGAAAAAAGGAGAGGGATTTAAATTGTTTACAAATTCTAAACAAATTCAGTGACTGCTTCCAACTAAAAAAGAGAGAAAATTCTTGAAAAGATTTAATTTTGAATGACAAAGCCACAACCCAAGTTCTCACTGAGGATGAACATTTCTGCTTTTTTATGTTGTGAACAAAAAGGAAAGAGGGGTGGGCCAGTCTTGGCCTACCTGCATGGGAGTGGTATGGAGTGGTGCTGGCTGAATAATGGACATTTTCAAAGCAAAACTTATGTTAAAATAATATTTTTCATTTAAAAGTTGACCTGAATTAGAAGATAAAGTTTAAACATAAGAATTAAATAAGTCCTAAGCAAAACCAAACATTTTGGTAGACTGAAAATGATTTTTTTTCCCCATTTTGCCGAAAAACTGCAAAATTTTCTTTTTCCTCTTAACCAATTGGAATTTGTTTCTTAATTTTTTTCAAACTGAAAAATCTGTTATTCACCCAGATCTCTACACAGCCCATTTTTGTTAATGACATAATGGAGGGGGAAAATTATTTTCTGTGAAAACGCATTTTAAGACTTCATGCTGTGTCTTGAGGAACTGGGGCCCCTACCAAGAGTCAATAATCCCATTCCATAATCTAGCCCTCGTAGAGTGCTGAGAAGGCCTGCTCTTGGCTCTAGTATAGTGATTATCAAGGTTTTTAGACTCAAAACACCTCTTGTTAGACTCTAGGAAAAGAAAATTCCAGTCCTCACTTCAGTTTTCACTTCTTTTTCTACTATAAAAAATACTAGAGCAATTTTTTTCTGTTGCAAAAAACTCAGAAAGACCACAACAGGGCAGAATGTTTTTAATGTTATGAATTCCCATTTTAAATCTCTGGGTTTATCCTGGGAATTATTTGCACACCTAGCAGTACCAACATTGCATGGCACCCTGCAGAACCCTTGAAAGACTTTCAAGGCACCCCAGTGGCACCTTGGTTGAGAATCACTGTTTGAGCAGCTAAACACTTTAAGAGTTCAGAGCTAGTTTCAGGCAGCACACCTAGAAGTTCCCATTTTTCATATTCATTGTGGATGGTCTGAAAAAGAAAGTTTCCACATTTACGCATCACTGAGCTAATAGCTATGTATTTTGGATTAAGTCTAAATACCAACGTTTTCTATCTTTCATGGTCTTTCAGGCTATATCCTGTTATCTTTGTCTGTGTGCTAAGAAGATTCAAAGTCTCTGAATCATCCCTTAGGAGTCTAATAATAGATTCGAGAGACTGTCTGTAGGGGTGCAAAGAAAATATTTAACAGAAAAACTAGTGTACGCTTGCTGTATGGTGGTATTGCATACATATATAGTACTTTTCAAAGTCTTTTTGTAAATATAAAACTTATACACGTTGAAGCCAGTCCTTCAATAAATGCATGTTCTGAAATGCTCATCGTCAAATTTTGGCAAAGGTGCCTAAAGAACAAGACAGACATATATTTTGTAGTATCTATGTACATAATTGTATAAATTATATCAGATGACAAAGAATAATTACAGAGGAAACAGATACAAATTAGTCAAAACCAAATGGAAGTATTCTTCACTATCCTATGCTATTTGTTCAGTTATCATTACTAAATTGAAGGAACCCATTTTAATGTTTAATAGGTGACATACTGTGTCAAATATACTGTCTTGAAGCTGCATTATAAACACACACACAGAAAGAGCCTGCAACCCATAAATTGTCTCAACAGAGCTCATTTTACAAGCTGCCTGCGTGAACTGTTTTTATGTTCTCCTAGCTGCTGTTTTAACAGAACAGGCCTAATTTTTTTACAAGAGATAAAATATTTGATGCGCCTCAGAAAGAATGAAAGCCCATTAAGTACCTACCTTGCTCATGTTCTGTGGCTCCAGCTCTCATGCCTTTTTTAGTCCTGCCGAGCTCCCACAGAGCAAGCCTCCCCACAGTACAGACCTGACTGATACATTGTGACAAACATTCAGCCACTCTTCTGTTTGGTGTCAATTTATACTGTTAGGTTTTCTCCTGTTTTTCTAGACAGAGGCATTATCATGGGAAACAAGAACCATCATGGGAAACGATGGATCTGGTCAAGGCACATTGTGCTCTTTCAACATGTCGAAGAGAATTTGTCTGCTTGCCGACTACCGGCTTTGGCTGTAGGTCACTAGGGTGCTAACACGAAGCACAGCTAGCGGACTCTGTTCTTTGATAGGATTTAGGGGTAATCTTAGGAAGAAAGAAGGAGAACAGACACTGGCTTTTGGGCATGAGATGGATGGGTGGGAACAACAGACAATACATGACTGATTTATTAACCATTTCACTCACAGATACAAATGAAAGGGTTTTCTGTCAAGGCTGCTTTTCCCTGTGGAAACCATACTGGCTGAGTACCCTTTCTGGAGCAATGCTTTTGAGATGTGAAGCCTTTGCACTCCATGTTGAGGTAGGAGGTACTAAATCATTCTCCCTGTTGGCATACTCCATGTGTTCCCATCTGATATATATATATAGTGCACATGGTAACATTTATCCAGTGTACCCCCTTAAGCCCTGCTCCTAAACACTGTGCCGCAAGAAAATCAACCAAACTGCATTTTGTGGCTTATTATCTATCAATTATACTTCAGCCATGTTAAAAGGCCTTGAAGAGGACTGATGCACTACTGTGCTATATTCTACTCACATACAGGAAACTGCAGTCTGTGCCCTGGGAGGCTTTCAATCCAATTTCACATTGCATTGAAATAGCAGCATTAAAAGGTCAGCTCTGATGAGATGGTTGAAATCACTGAAGCACAGCATTCATCTATTTAACTAGATCTGTAACAGCCTTTTGCTCATACATGCTCTATTTGTATGTTTCTACAGCTGTCACCTAAAACAGGTTTATCTTTTCTAAAAAAGAGAAGACAGTTGGTTTAGGAAGTAACATTTGCCTCTTGTAAGTAAGAGAGATGGGAATATGATACTTACCGTTACACACTAATGAATTATCTCTGCCCACCTTGCTCATACAGATAAATGCCATAAAAAGCAGCTGTCATGGATTCTTTATATATGCTAACAACAGAAAAAAAGAAAAATCTGAGTTTAAAGACAAATGGGCCATCTCTGACTGACTATAGGATGTGAGCTGCTTAAAGATTTTCTTGTATGAGCAAAAATTATTTCCAAAATATTTTCCCACATGCAAAGTTAATCTGGTTAAAGGAAGATTGAAATACTCAAATACATGGTCAAATGCTGAACCAGTAGCCATGGCTATACTCAAAGCTAGGCTTATCATTAATTCTAGGTGTTATACCCCAGGCTACTAAATAAAGAAAAAAAATAGCTAATCTTTCACATGAGTTTACCCATTCATGGTAGACATACCTAATGTAACTGAAAATAATAACAGAGCTTTAAAAATAGGCTTCCCAAACTGCTACAGATAGTGCTCATGTGCCAGTAGTTTATCTTACCAAAGAAATGAGTGAATCTTACACAGAAAGGATATTGCCCGACTGTTTTGAAGGTCTTGGTCAAGCACAAGAGCAGGTTCATAAACACCAACATTTACAGGCAGACTGGCCCAGGATACAGAAGGAAAATTTCCCCCCAGAAGTGGAAGAGGAAGAAACCTCTACAGTCTAATGCTGGACTTCCATCTTCCCATGCAAAGGAGATTTGTCATCATTTAGTGACTGAAATGAATGAATCAATAAAAAGACAGCTGCCAGGCCTGTTCTCAAGTCACTGGTTAAAAACTTAACCAGTTTGCCCCTAAGAACATGGGATGTACAGGCCTGGCATCAGGACATTAAGAGTACATACCTGTTCATAAATGCAGCCGGGGAACCATCATGGTGAGGATCTGCTTAGGTGCTTTGCTACATTCAGTTCTGCTCCTCCTTTGTGGTTATGCACAAAGCAATGTGTAATTGCTTTCTCTTCCTTCTGCCTTTTCCCCTTTTCCTCTCCATCTCCTACTCCTGCTCCAGCTCCAGCTCCTCCTTCCCTCCCTAGTCGTCCACGTGTTCATGTAACCTCCACCAAGATTGCTGTCCATGTCATGCAGCAGGTCCCCTCTGAGCCTTTATATTTAGCCTGCTTGGTCAAAGTTCACCCTCCCTGGGCCTGGAGCTGCTCTGGTACAGAGAAATGGAAGATTCTGCCAAGGAAATGGAAGTGATCATTTTTCATTCATGGAAGTAAAAGAAAAGAATTCCCCTTTTTTTACATTCTGTGTCACAGCAAGTTCTGGTTGTTACTTTCATTAACCCAGTGCTCTTTATTTCACCTTCACACAATGGCCTGTTCAGAAGCATCTGCTAATTACATTGCCAGTACACAGACACTATGACAAGAGGTTCATACTTAGTTCATTAAAAGCCATATATTCATATGGACAATCAGACTGGGGCCATTAGAAATGCTGTCATTATGTAAGGCTATGCAAGTCTTCAAGAACATTAATCTGCTGGACATCCCCAAGTGGAAGAGGAAAAAGCTTCTGCCATCTAATGCTGGAGTTCCATCTTCCATGCAAAGGAGATTTTTCATCATTTAATGACTAAAAATATTTAACCAAAGAATGGAAAAAGCTTGTAAACTGCAGGAATGATCAACTGAAGTTTACTCGGCCTAGGAATCTCACAGAACTTCAATCATCATCAACCTAAAGTAGGGGAAAATCCAGGCAACCATTAGAAGATGCAGAAGGTAACTAATAGCAGAATTAATTCCCTTAAGACTCCTTCCCAGACAGCAGACCACAAATAGAAAGCATCAGAAAGCCATGGACTATCCTCCCCAGTGGGCTTTTTCATTAACACAGCCACTGGCACTTATACCTGAGATTGTCTGATAATGCTTTAATTCTATAGTAATACTATAACTTGATAATCAATCAACTATCAACTTGCATGACAGTTGAATTATGTCCCTCATGCTTGCTAGACCTGTAAGCTTTGCCTTGATTTCTTTTTTTTTTTTTAAATAAAAGGTGCAAAATTAAAAATGAATTCTGAGTGGCACGCTTAATTCTCCCGTTCTCCCCTCCTCTCCATTTGTGACTCACCTTGGATCATATGTGTTGGTGCAGGGGTGGAAGAAGAGAACCCAGGGAAATAGCCTGGCTTCCATCTCAACTGATATCAGCCCAGTACATATTAGGGCTGTGTGAAGCTTTGGTTCCTGATTCAATTCAGCAGGGATTTGGCCCGATTCAGCGGCCGAATCTCCAAATCCAAATCAAATCAGAGGAACCTTTAATCTCTCCAAATTGAATCAGAACCCTCTGAATCCATTCAGATTCAGAAATATTCGCTGATTCGGACATAAATGTTTTTCCTATATACCTCTAGGTACCAGGTAGCTTATGAATCCTGTGATGCTGGGTTGCATTGAGGATCCCACAGGAACATGGGGGGGTCCCCAGCATGCTCGGCAGCAGACCCAGAAGTGGACCAGAAGCACTTCCAGTCCACTACTGGGTCTGCCAGAGAGCACTTTGCCCCCCCCCCCCATCCCCCTAGCTTGGCAACTGGTGCCTCCCGGGTCTGGGGGGGCACCCAGGATACCCCCACAGCTGATTGCTAAGCCAGGGGAGCACAGGGGAGACCGCCCCCCATGCACTCTGTAGCAGACCTGGAAGTGGAGCAGAAGTACTTCTGGTCCACTTCTGGGTTTGCCACCAAGCACACGGGAGAGGGGCGCGCTCCTGTGGGATGCTTTATCCGTCCCTGCATCGCAGCGTTCACAAGACACCTGGCACCTTGAGGTATGTCGAAAAAACATTTAAAGCTGCTTCTATGGCCGAATCACTGATTATCCAAATCAGCATCAAATCTTCAGATTTGGATTCGGACAAATCAAATCAGGGACAGTCATCTGAATCAACAAATCAAATCACTGCACCCAATTGGGGCCGAATCCAAATCTAATAGGGCCTGTTTTGCACACCCCTAGCACATATACTCTTCCAAAGCAATCATTCCACAACCAGAAGTCTCTCCCACTTATGCTGGAATTTATACCATTACAGCAACAGATATTGGTCACTCTCTACCCAGCTGTAGTTCCCAGTCCCTCTGTTCCAGTGTCACTTCCTCCCTAGGCTGTTTCCTAGGTACAGGTCTAAACATTTCCTCAAAATATGACCTGAGGATATCCCCTATCTCACCCAGCTGTGTAACCTGTTTCTGAGTCTGCTCAAGAACCACGGCGTACTTTGAGGTCTATTCTAGCTTGTCTGGCCCCTCATCTCCATTGGTGGCATCTAAAAATCAGACTATCCCCATTCAGAAAACCCATAGGCATTGCATTCAGGGAGCTGGGAACACTGAGTCATAGTCACTTTCTCCATCATCTAAGGCTATGTGTTGGTTGGGTGTATATATGCCAGGGATAAATGAAACAGGAATTTCTGATGCATGAAAGGAAAGTAAAAAGTGCATAGGCAGAAAGGTGGAAGGCACAGGCCCAGCATAGTATCTTGATCAGGCTTGTGGCAGGCAAGCAACTCCCTTTATTCTATTAAGGGTTTACATCAAGAACCCTTTATAGTAAAGAGGTAATAACGTTACTGTTGCCCTTCCTAGGGTCTGGTGACTACCCTTCTGTAACAGGGAGCCTTAGGCCCCTGTTACTTTAAAGAGAGAAATGGCAGCAGGTAAGAGTACAGAGAGCTGAGCAGTGGCCAGCCACGAGAAAGAAGACAGAAAAAAAAAGTGCTGCCTAGGCAAAGAGCTGCTCATTAGAGTGAAGGGGCACACCGGTGACCAGCAAGCTGCAGAGTGAAGAGTTCCTGGGTGCAAACTGCAAGAAGGGGCTCTGTGGACTGCTGGAATCCCCTAAGGATGCAAGTAAGGCACTGAAGACTTGCTATCAAGGGGGGGTTACCCAAGGCAAAGGGAAATATGGGTGCTCTGACAGTAAACTACTGTTGATCTTTGGACCTAGCATGAGTTTAGTTTGTGTTATAGCCAGCATGCTTATTTCTTTGTTACAGTTCAGACTTTTAGGGATGAGAGGAGGTCCCACCAGTGCTCTAAACAGGGCAGAGATGGAGCTAGACAGCCCAGTGCCCAAAGCAGGGGTGAGACAGGGTCCAGAACTGAAGTAACTGAGACAAGAGCTGCTGCCTAGAAGCCAGGTCCAGCACAGTGAGCCTGGGCTAGAAGGCCTAGCTAGAGAAAAGGGGCAGAGGTTGGGAAGCCCAAGGCCCTAATAAGGGAAAGAATGTACCATAACACCTGTGAGGCATGGGTATGGGCATGGCTGTAGGGGAAGTTGGAGGTCATGAATGGCCCTTAAGGCTACAGGTGCCCTGGGGAGCACAGATAGGCTGAAAGAGCCCACTTAGCGTTAAGCCAGGCTTGAAACCTGCAGTCTGGGAAGGATCTGCTGACTGTCCGGGAAAGGGCAGACTGCTCTAGGATCTATTAAGCAGCCTCCGTTTTGATCAATTAAATATATCAAGGTGTGGCAGGAGCAGGGCAGGAGCAGGGCAAGGTTTGCATGACCCCCAGTAGGCATCACAGCTGCCCCTGGAGCCCAAACTCGCTATATATTCTTACTGCTCTGCCACATCAGGAATGTCTTTCTGGTCCTACTTTGACAGTCTCTTGGTATGCTACACTTCCTGAACACTACATTTCCAGGACTACTTTATGCCACACCCAGGACACTGGAGAACTACCAAAACATGAGCACAGGTATGTAGACTTTGGCTATGTCCTTCAAAATTCACCAAACCATAACCTCAGACATGAAAGTGGACCATAGTTCAAAGCCCAAGGGTTTTGCCTGTAGGTGGCCAAAGACTTTGGGCTGTAGCATGGTTAAGAATGTGGATTAAGACTTCAGTGTAGACAGACCCTCAGAGTCTAATGTGTGTGTTTCTGAAGAGTCAAGATCAACAGCAATGGTCTCACCACAACACAAGCAGACACGAGTCTTCAACATAGACCCCATTCTAAGGTGCAGGCACATAAAAGTTAAGTGTTGCAGCATCTAACATTTAAGCACCTAAGGGGCTAAATGGATCCATTGAATCCATTCTTTAGCCTTTTAATTTGACTGCACAAACCTTCGACTCCCAGCCAGACTTCCCAGGTCAGAGTAACATTCTGATATCTTCCAAAAAGGAGATCCACCCCTTTCCACACCCAGAATAAGGCTGTTAACAATTTCTCTGTGCCAGGAGAGGATTATCTAGTTGAATTGTCAATTTACTTGGTAATTATTTTATATGGCAGACACCTCACAAAAACAAGTCAGGACACAGTTTCTGGTTCTAATAATCTAATTCAGCATTAAGCAATGAAACCTCTTTGGTGATGGGGGTGGGGAGGAGAGAAGGGAGAGAGCGTAAGCGCACACGCATGCATCATTTAGAGATTAAGGTAGGTGACTAGGAGGCATCTGGGTTCTTGTGCTCTATTTCCAGTTCACCATGTCCTTGAGTAATGCACCAAAAGCATTTTAATTGTCTTAAGCTTTAACCTTTATCCATTCATGCCTCCCTCTTCCCTTCTTCTGGTCTCTGAGCATCTGCTGTCCTTTGTCTGACTTTAACTACATGCTTCACGGGGTAGGATCCTATCTTTGCCCTTAAAGTACTATGCACATCTCTGACAGTATTTAAATGACTACAAATTATTTGCCCTCTCCATGCCTCAGTATTTCACAACTCTATTACTATTTCAGCAGGATCTGCTAAAAACAAAGCAAGCCTTGAGAGAGAATGAGTACACCACACACTTCCAAGGACAGAATTTAACCCTGAGTTGTGTTTATTTTGACATTAGTGAGAGTACAAGTTAGCTAAACAGACCATAGTCACAAAACCATGCTGATTTGATCTGTGATATGACTGCATAAACAAGAACGCTAAAGAAATAGTGTGCTGGCTTGTGTGTCTTAAGAAATATAGTGGAATAGGTGGATGAAATGCATTCATTTGGAAGGAAACAGCTTAAGAAAATTAAAAAATATTATCATGCACTGAAGGGAAAACACTCACTTGGGGAAAGCAAGTGTTGGGGGGGGGGTGTCCTTTACTTAATAATGGTCAAAGTAGACTTTAACTCAGATGTGTTTTCCCCGGTCTAGCTGTCCTTGGGTTAGCATAGTTAATACAGGCCAGTTTCTATAGCCAACATTAAAGAGAGGGCTGTGGCCAGCACCACATCTAAGCCATCTTTGATTCCCTGCCCAAATGACCAAGTAACTATTCATGGACAGATCTAGGATTTTGAAAAGGGAGTACAGATGGTGTGGCACATTTTTCTTCAATTAAAAAGAAACCAGAAACTTTACTAATATTCTAGGGGCCTGGTGCTTTGTTACTCAATTTAAGACCAAATCAAAAACAAATATAACTATTGAATTGTGCAAATCTGCGCTAATTTAGTAGATCATATATTATATTAAAAAACACAAATTAGGCAAAAAAATAGTAAAAAGACATTATGCCATTAGTCCTATAGTCATTATAGTTAAATGCACATCACTTATTTAGATTCATGAAACAAAATCTAATTTTTGAGTACCTTGACAGTGCCTCCAAGACTTCATTGGAAGTCATTTCTATACCTGAGTTAATATTACCACACCTAAGTTAAAGTTTCTAGCTAGAGCTAAAACCAGTCTAGGGGGCTCTGAAATAGAAAAGAGACATTACCAGGAATGGCTAACAGACAGCTAAAATGCAGAAGAAAAGATAATTTGAGCAGATGAACATCAAGACCATTAAAAAGGAAAGAGTTGTTAACATGGAAGAAGAGAGATTAGCAGGAACCAGATAAATTTGAGTCATGAAGTCAATTGACTCCTTCAGTGCTGCCTGGATAGAAATGCCACTGCCTCTCCTAAGCATTTGGTTTTAAAGTTTGGGCTGAGCAGGAATCAGTGCAGTACAACTGCAACATGACACTCTGCACTTGGATCTACACCCATAGGCAGCTGAAGCGGGGGCGCTAACAGGGCACTAACCAGCTGTGGGATTCCAGCAGCTGCAGCAGAGGTGGGGAGGGACATGAATGCAGCAGTGAGGGAGGGAGTGGAAGTACGACTGGGGCTGGGGCTGGGACTGGGACTGGGACTGGGGCTGGGGCAGGCAGGGTGGGGCGGGGTGGGGCATGGGACAGATCCACAGCTCCTGCTGTTACACACACCTAGGAGGGCATGGTGGGCGCATGTCCCTAGATCTGCATGGGGAGGTGGGCTGCCACTCTGGGGTGGGGCCGGGGCTGCACTGGGTTCTTCCTGGTGGGGGCTGGGCTGGGCTGGGCTGTGTTTGGGGCAGGTGGCAGTGGCTCTGGGATGGGAGTTATGGGGGGGCTGCAGCCACCCCAAAATTCACTGTAGCCCCCCCAAACTTCCGTCCCAGTGCTGCTGCCTGCCCCGAGCACAGTGCAGCCCAACCCCCACCCCCTGGTGGGAAGAGCCTGGTACAGCCCTGGCCCCAGCCTGCAGCAGCAGCCCGCTTTCCCCTGCAAAGATCCAGGGGCACACGCCCCCATGCCCTCCCGCAAATAATTTTTTCTCCTTCCGCCTATGTCTACACCTGTACCCATTTACAGCTGGGTTTACTGGGGGTAACCTTTGGCATGACTCCAAGCCTCAGACTCTCACCTCTGGAGCCATAGTAAGACAAGCTTAACCATTCTGTCACCACCTCCTCCTCCAACTCAACCCTTTAAAATTCTTAATGGACGAGCTGTCTTACAATTAAGTAACATGAAAAAATTAAAACATGGAGGTAGGAAATGCATAAAAACAATTTTCCTACAATAATGCATATTAAGTGAAATAGGAGCTGCACAGGCAAGGGAAGAACCAAGTTGAGATCCATAGTTTGCTGTCCACAAGGTGTCTTGATAATATACACTAACTGAATGAAAAGGCCTAGTAAAGAATGCTGACGTCCATGAGTGAGAGGGACGGTGACGATCTGTGTCCTTTGCTGCTGCTGATACCCAGCCAACAAACTGCAATGGCTGATGTCACTGTTCTAAATTAGGGTTGCCTTCTACCTGATAGCTCAATCCTAGGAAATCTCTGCAGAATTAAAAGCCAGGTTTCTTGTTTCCATAATGAGCGTGCTGCTCACTGAGCGTATAGAAGACGACTGCTTTCTGCATAAGGCAGGAGAGATTCAGTTACGCCAAAATCCAACTGCATTTCATTCACCCACTGCCAAAGTCCAAATGTACTTTCAAAGCTGTCAGGCTTATGCAAAATGCTGGAAGTTGAGGCCATGAACTGCATCACAGCATAACAGTTAACAGGCAAGTCACTGATTAAATGGCATAGACCTTGGTCTGCTATGGCTCAACCTGCACATTTTCTGAATGTTTACCCAGGCTAGTATCACATCAGATTCTATTCTTGCACTTGCAGAAATAATAAAAAGTGGTTGTAGTTATTGATTTTAAAAGTGCAGTTCCTGACTACTGTGAAACAATATCCAACTGCTGTTGGCTATTCAATGTACAGAGCACATAATAGAGTCTGCTCAGCTGATGTTGCCTTGTTGTGTAACTCTAGCATTCTAATCCCTGCTTTCCAGAAATAATCTCTCTGAGACATAATACAGTGCTCAATTGTTATATTGGGTTTTACAAAAGCAACTGGCAAGGGGCAGTTCATTTTACTGCCACAAATTTGAGAACATATTTGTTTGGCTTTTGACATAAGGGTACACACATCATAGGACTGATCTTTAATTTTTTATCCATTTAAAAATATCATCACTTCCATTAAAGCAAACAGTCATAATGAGAGGGGACTAACTGGCCCTGTCAAGGCTGTCATAGTACCATGATGCAGTAAACCACTTCACAGCCACCTTGTACATACTGCACTCTGTACATACTGCACAGGACACAAATGTAGTGTAGCCACCTGAACCAAGGGGTAGGCACATACTGGTAAGTGCTTCTAAGAGAGAGAGAAGCCTTCTATTTAAACACAGAACTGACATCAGCAGTTGAGCCTCTGTATGCTCCCTAGTTAACCTGCTTCAGCCCAAATCAGGAGCAGCGCTGATAGGAATAGACAGTTCTGTCTCCAATCCTATTAGGCCTCCCACCGCACTTGCCAGTAGGGATGCCCCCTGTGATGGTGGCTGGTTGACTGTAAGCATATGAGCACTAAAAATGGATTGAAATGATCAACCTATTCTATAGCCACTAACTCCAGGTTGCAAATAGTAATGGCTTTCAGTTACTCCCAGCTGGGGCCTGTAATGAACAGGTGACTTGATGATAATAGATTTTATAGCCCTTTGACACTGAATGTCAGAGGCATCTGGTACCCTAAAAAGAAACTTGATAAGTCTTCTGACAATAGATATTTTGCCATGTTGGGTTTTTTTAAATAAAATGCCATCCTGGCAACTGAATAGAGGTGATCAGGATAAAGAGAAGTAGGAGAACACTGCAAAATTCTCTCATTTCCCACTCTCCATTCTCATTGCAGAAAATGGTTACAAATCTAAAAATAAGTCAGGTCAGCTTTTAGTGTTCAGTGTCCCTTGTGGGTATGAACATTTATATATAAATGAAAAACTTGTTAGCCATTCATTTGCCTCTGCTACTGATTGGGCTTTCTAGTCCAAAAATCAGACATCTATCATGGGTGTTGCTAAACAATGTATGTCACAAACTAATGCTTTGCTTGTGCTTCCACTGCTTTTGCAAATCTTATATACCAGTTGTGCAGGAAATTAAGGCTTATTGATCATAATACCCAAGCTGAAGTACTTGGTTAACCTAAGGAGCTAACCTCTGAGCTAACCAGCACTACTGCTACTGTTTCCCAAAGCACACTTTGAGACTTTGAGCTTGGGGACAGTAGGCAACCCTGAAGAAGCAGGAGGCCAGATCACAAATTAGCAGAGCTTCACTGAAGTAAATGGAGCTGTACATATTTATACCAGTTGAAGTTCTGGCTACAGAAACTCATATCAGCTCTTTTACTAATTGGTGTTAATTCTGTGAATCTCACAATCTTTATAAATCGCCAAGGCTCTTACCCAGAGTCTAGAACACTGGCAGGAATCTAACTACCCGGCCTCAAGATACACCTGAGACAGCAGGGTGTCCAGTGAGATGGAGACGGGGATGTAGGAGGACATGTAAAACCAGAGAGTCACCAGAAGCAAACACTTCAGATTTAAAAAAAAGGACCTATGGGAATTCTCTTGTTCTCAGTATTACTTGTGCCAATCACAGCCTGCCCAATTTCAGAACAACAAGCTAGTAGCAAGCAGGGACACAACTGATGCAGTTGTTCCATTGCCACAAAGAATACAAAGCAGCTGTTATACAGAACAGAGTGACTCAGGAACATCAGCATGACAGGCTGAGTACTCACAGCAGCAACAGCAAAGCAGACAGCATAGCATGTAGGGGCTCCTGTACACACCATGGGTTTTAATCCTTATTAAATTAAATAGGTTTATAAAATTTAACTTGTTTATTTTGGAGCATCGCGTCAGTGTTGCACGCACTAGGTTTTCAAAAGAATTAAGCCTGGTCTCCGGCCAGCACCACAAGAGAGTGGGACAGTCCGGTGCTGCCCACTGGCCCACAGACCCCTTCCCATGCCCTGCCACATAGCTGTGGAAGCAGGGAAGACAGCAAACCACACAAGAAATTAAAAAATATGGAAGCAATTCAAAAGTGAAAGCAATTCGAAGGGGCGAACTACAAAAAGTTGCAGCCATCTGGTGGAAAAAGAGGCTCATTACACAACTTTGAGTGCCTCTTTGTGTTTGCATGCAACAAATCCATGGATGCAACATTTTAATTCCTGATGAGCCAAACAAAACTACATCCTAGGAGTTTTACTTTAATGTACCAGAAAGACTTCTAAAACATCCAGAAATCCTGCTCATGCAAACAGTCATGTAGTTGCAGCACAAGAAAGGGCAAATAACGTGGTGTGTACAAAGGCCCTAGCAGATGAGTGCACTAAATCCCATTTCACTGTCAAGGCAACAAACTGCAACTCAACTGACCTAGGGCTGTGAAGAATTCAGGCCCCAGACCTCTGGTAATAGAAGACTTAAGTTCACATTCCATTTCAGACAAATGCATGTTCAGTTGTCTCAGAACATCACAGGGTTGTGCATGATAGACAGCCTGTGCCTAAATGAACCTCAGCTAGACTAGACTAACAGTGATGTCACAGCACAGGCTAAAAGAAGAGATTCTGTGATGTTCCCACAGCACCTGCTACATTCAATGCCTCTCCCTGTCATAACTGCAAAAGGCAGTCACAAAGTCTATTAAAACTAAAATGAAAAAGTCCTTGCAGAAGACAAGCCCCTGCTTTGTGGACCATGTTGTAAGGTAATTGTTGCTAAATAATTTCCTATTCTGCTGTCAGTAGTTAAGTGGTTTTCCATAATCAGTGAGCTCTCCACTCCAGCCCTCCACTTTCTTGGCATGTACCTCCAAAAGCAATGGAATTCAATGCAAGTGTAAGAGATTCCCCCTCCCTCTATTAGGAATGGTTTCTTCCACATCAAGACAGGGATCATGTCCTGAATTCTCATGAAATCTTGTCAAACATTAGAGGTACATCTGCTCTAATTAATGCATATTTCAAACCAGCAAGACACTTCTGCACTTCCAAAATGTCTTTCTTTGAAAACTCTCAAAATAGTTTATAAGAATTCACAAATTAACTATTAGACATGCCGGTGTTGTTGGTAAGGGCTCCAAGCAGGGACAACTTCACCCACTGCTGAAAAATAACCACTGCTCAATAGAGCACAACGTCCCTATACAACAATATCTCAGTTAGTGAAATGGAAACGGTAGTGCAACTGAAGCTGACTGGAATTTGGTAAAGCTGAAAGAATTTAATCATGCATCCCTATGTACAACTGCTATTTGTGGGTTCAAATCCATATTTTCTCTCTCTGTGGAGAGAAGATAAAGCACTCTGAAGTATCATATTGAAGGCCCTGCTTATCCACTCTTCATGTCCGATATTTTTCTACCACAGGTAATTCAGGACTATTCATAGACAGCTGCTTGGCCTGAAAACTACCTCTGAAACTAGTAAGATTAATTATTTATGAGAAAGTTAAGGACAACAGCTTTGTAAAATGATACAGTAGCCTAGTCATTGTCCCCAGGCTGTGCTCAGAGACTTAGATAAGCTCTTGGCAATGACAGAGTAGTTTTGATATGCCACAGCAGGAGGTGGGATGAGTAAATGTGCCATGAAACAAAGTCATCCCAGAGTGAAAATTAGTCTTAATATGTATTGCCATGGAATTTTAGGCTGCAGATACAAATGCCCGTGTGTATGCCCAAATGCCCATGTGATACACATACAATAGGCATCCTGGACATGATTTCCAAGATTTTGACTATTATGAGTCCAGAGTTAGTGTTTGTCCCTGTTTCTTAAAATAATTTTTCCACCAATTATTCATATGCTACATGAGCATGTCCACTTCTCTTACTAAAAGAAATAGTGAAACAAATAAGGACCATTCTAAATTTAGTCACTTGCTTTTTTGTTACATCGCATCTTCATCCAGAATTTTTACTTTGTCATGTAGGCACCAGTCTTGCAATCTGCTCCATGTAGGCAACCTGACTTTGGTGGGACCGGATAAAGGATTATGCCACATAAAATTCTTCTGGGCAGATACAATACCTCTCAAATTTTTTGGTAACATTAGATAAATAAAATAATATTGTTCCCTTAAAAAAAAGTTCTCTCAGACATTGGCATAAATGAGGTGCAGAATTAAATGCTTGCTCTTAATTTTTTGTTGTAGTTCACATGGAGAAAACAGCTGGCAATTATTACTTCCTAGCTCACCTGTCTTGTTGGATTCAGCAAGAACCTGACCGCAACTCCCTTGAAATCAAGGGAGGAAATCAGATGACCCAAACAGCTTGTAGATTACACCCTCAGAGATCTATCAACTGATTACTGAACTGAATATGCAACACCAAGTTTTAATCCCAAGATGGGGAAATCATTTCTGTTGGGCTTGACTGATAGAACACAAAGGAACGCGCTCGAAGCCCAGCCCTCACAAGAGAAACCATGGCCGAGCGATGGTTAAAGAATGGCGATCAAGTGGATTCTTGCTGTTGGCCTACAAAAAACTGGCTGCATGGTGTCCGTGCTTTCTTGTTTCTAGATACTAGTTTTATTAAAGGAGATAGATAAATAGACAGAAATACTCTACTAAAATTGATTCTCTGTGTAGAAGACTACTATATATAATCTCTATGGCAATTTATATAACTGCAAAAGAGATGGGAGGTTCATACATTCATGACTGAGAGTGGGCTCGTCCAAGAGACAATCTCTTTACTGAGATATAATGCACTGTATGGAAGTGGGACACTCCTGACATGGAAGCCTATGGCGCCACCTTCTGGTTAATCAGATTAATCTTTTGGAAGAAAGAACTTCTAAAAAGCAATTTGTTGTTGTGGGGGGTGATATATTTTATTGAAGCAACTGTATAGTTGGGATAAAGTTAAACAGACTTTCAAATGAAAAGAGTTTTTATTCACAACTCCTGGACCATCATGGCTACGGCATCACTCAAACACTACCAGAACATCTAAACTCATTTGGCAAGAAAACTAAAGACACTTAGTTTTAGTTTTACAAGCTAGGAAAATATCCCCCCCCAAAAAATAAATAAATCATATGGGATGTGTTGTGGGTTTGGAAAAACACTACAAATGTTTTGTATGTGGCAAAGCTGAGTAACAATGATTAACACTCCTCTCTACCATGAGACAGTAAGAAAGTAGCAAAAATGAGGCAGAGGGATTGTAAAGTATTGTGACATCCTGGTCCTTGCTCCCAGGATCCTCTATATGATTTATATTAAACAGACATTGTGTGGGGGAAAATCCAAAGATAATACTGGAAAGCAGCGACCAGATGCTAGAACTCCTCCTCCAACCAGACTGTCCTAACAAGTAGGTTACCCAGTCATGTTCTCACTTGTTAGCTCTCATTCTGGTCCCATTAATTTTGCATTTTTTTCTACACAGTGGCCCAGCTTCAACAGAAGGGATAGGGAATGTCCCCATCAAGTCCAGCCCAATTTCTGGTGGCTAGAGTATCTTTCTGGGAAGTAGGAAAAGTGTGTTAGATTATCTCCAAGCTGAAGAGGGCAGTGAATCAAGATCTCCCCCTTCCTGGATAGGTATTCTAACCACAAGAAAATTACCCAAAAGGCAGATAGCTCCACCCCCACCCCATGTTTCATAGAATAGTTGGAGCCATCAGGGGAAGATTTGGGGCTGTGATTCCCAAGTGGACAAAGGCACCTGCCCTCAGTCCTGACACAGGTGCTAAGGCCCTCGGAGAGAGGAGAAACACCCTTGCTCTACTGTTTCCTATTGGCAAGCTCTAGGCAACTACTTGCTCAGTGTATGATGTTAGGCATGTGACTCACCCCACAAACTGTATAATAAGCCCAAATACCTAACTTTGGGATTTGGATTTCTCAAGGATTCAGGAATCTAATATGTTGGTGTTGCAGTACTAATTTGAAGGTGCATAAATCCTTTATTGAATCCAGCCTTACATTCTTATTAAGTCTTAAGAGACTTTTCCATAAGCATCCCATAGAAATCTCAAGGCAAAAGGGGAAAAGTATGAGACAGACATCAAGAAGCAAACCCCTCCATTTAATTCTTCTGGCTCTGACTCAATTTTAATAAACAAGTTCAAGCTGTAGATAGAGGGTAAAGTCTGAATTTTGATAGGCTCTCTTTGAAGCCTTTGTAGTAGTGAAATGATTCTAGTGAAGCAGGAAAATTGCCCTACAAATGCACATCTCTTTCCTTTATAGTCAGCAAGTGGTCTACACTTACGGCCATTATCAATGCAATGCCGCCAGATTATAGCTGGAACTGCTCCTTCTTTGTCTTGAAAAGCAAAGGTCTTGCCTTACTCTAAAAGAGAATCTTCATTATCAGGACAGGGGTTGCTCTTGTCCTATCCAGCAGAAGTCAATGATACACACAGTGATAATCTACACCAGTTTATTATGCATTCTTCTAGATACAGTTCTGCTGAAGATAAACAGAAATATAACTTCTATGCCCATGTATTCTATTAAAAGGATGGACATGAAATAATTCCTGTAGTGATCTTGGATCCGAGATGGAGAGTGGAAACAAAACGTGTGCAGAGGGACAACAGATGTGAGCAATTAAAAACAGATCTCCTGAGGCATTCAGATTAATAATATTTTTGATATTTTAACTTTTTCTTCAGTTTCCCACTTAATACTTAAATTGTTGCACCATATATAGTTTCTTATTGGGAAAATACAGCAAGACCATTCATAAATTTGAGTAAATAAGCCAGAAGCATAGCCTTTATGCCATTCTCTGAGATATGATCATTTAAACAAAACATGAATTCAAATTGTTCCCAAGTTCAGCCTTGATTTTTCAAAAGCAAAATCCAGTGGGCACACTTTTGCAGAATTAAGACTTGGCTTTTATGGGCCTTTTTCTAAAAATGAAAAAGCTCAAAGACAAAAATGCTATGATTTAAATAAAGATATTAATTTTTTTTTAATTAAAGGTTTAGTCCCAGTTCTGTAATATTCCACTTACTTTTCCTCTGGTTAATCATCCGTTGTGGTGGGATGAACTAACACTACAAAATGTTCGTTTTGTTGCAGTTATTGCTTGGGTTAGGGCTCAACATCCAGAGCACGAGTAGCAAGAAAAGGCTTTGAGAAAGCTGCAAATGCTGCATGAGAGAAATATCTTGCCAGCTGGGCTAATTATCCCAGGTGGAGCACAATACTAATTCAGCTGTCCTGTTTCCAGTGCCCAGGTTAGCTTAAATATCTCTGTGTAGCAGTACATTGTGTCAAGTAGATATACAGTATGAGTAAAAAAGGAAGCAAAGCTAAAGCAACTGATGCTTAAAAGATTAGTAACATGCCTGTAGCAGCAAGTGCATTCTGTTCCAGGCTTACACAATTTCTTAATTAAACCAGAACCTTCATCTCAGTTACTGGAGAGTAGATTAAAAAACCAGGAGGAGATGCTCTCTGAGTTCAGCAAGTGCCCCTTTTTGCTGGGGACCCAAATTAAGTGGATCCCATATTCAGCCTTTTTGTGGGTTTTTTTTCTATCATTTGGGGTTGGTACCAAGTAATTTGTTTTGCAAGACTTTTAAGGAAGGTACCATCTCTTCTTTCTTTGTGTTTGCACAGCTGTTAGCACAATTGAATCCCAAGCCTTGCTTAGTTTCTTGGTACCGCTGCTGTATACATACTAATAACAATTTCTGATAATATTCCATTCATCTATTAATATGCATTCATTATTATGGTAGCAATCAATCTATTCCATAAAGTGAGCAAAACATGACAAACAATGCCTTCGTGAGTCTGAAGGTAGTTCCTAGGTTTCATAAACACGTGCACAGCAGGAACAGGGAGTGATAGATACAGGCTGTGGAGTGATATTGTGCAAATATGCCTTTGTTTTTGTAGAAGAAAAATTCATATTCACATATTATTTTTCTGCTCAGCAAGCAAATTCTGCCCACTGCCAGACAGAAACCAGCTTTTCCCCCATTAAATCAAGAGTAAAAACTAATTTACACTGAACATTTCCAGTTCTACAGCATATTGTTTTTGTTGATGAAAAAGGCAGCCCTTCCTCCGCCCCCAGCTGTCTTGCTGTGATCTAGACCTGTGAATCTGCCATATAATTAAAAAATACAATTTTATTCCAAGACTGGCTGCCAAACTCACAGTGGGACCACCCCAGAAATGGGTGGGAACAAAAAGATGTATTAATCTCTCTTCAGATATCCTGTGGACACGTTGCTTCCTTCAGCCAATTAACAAATACAATTGGCTGCCTAAAAACATAACATTTGTATGTGATGGAGATCATTCTTGTAAAAGCTGAACTCTTATACAATTTTTGCAAATTTTTGCAACATGCAATTTTTAATGTAAGTAACACCATGGTATTTGACTCTGCTTTGTTTCCCCTCATATGAGGGCACTGAGCTATATAATCTGATAAAGAACTACCTGCAGAGTCCAAATTAAATCTAATGCTCTGCAGATAATTCAGATGACCCCTCCCACCTCCACTCCCCCCCCGCCCCACACACACATCTTTTTTCCAGTTGGGATGGTGTCCAAAGAAAAAGATTCTGGACCAGCTTTGGATGCCTGCTGCTCTGAAGGTAGCAATGAATTGGCTATCATTCACAAGTGTGACAGCACTCAGTAATTTCCAAATTATTTGTTGCACAGATACAGTATGGAGGCTGGCTCTTTGTCCATTTAAGAGTTACTGGATTATTTGACAGTGTTCTTCTACATTTACTTGGACTCTCTTGAGTACTTACACATTGTTTTTCCCCATTCTTTATAACACACTTACCCAAGGGTGAAAAAGGACATTTGCTTTTTCTGCCTTTTTCCTCGGGTCCCCTGGTATGTGGCACCTTTCTCCCTAAAGATGACTCTAAACAAAAATTCAAGATCCAAACTGTAGTAACCAAAACCAGATGTCCAGATCTGAATACTCTGCACTGAGCAACTCGATTTAAAATCTAGATCAAAAGCAGAAACCCTGATGCTCTGGTAGGCTGAATCTGGTAAATTTTAGAGAGGTTTGAAGTCCAATCTAAAGTCAGACTGAGACCCAGGGTTAATTCAGGTGTTTGGTTCAGTCAATTACTGATGTCCCTTACTGCAAGCCCTTTAGGTTTCTATTAAAGGTTAAAGCTAATGTGGCATTTTAGTTAGCTTTCTGCCTCAATGAGGCTTCACTAAAGACTGGCAAAGATCTGGTAAACAGGTTTGTTTATTAGGCCTTTGTCCCACCAGTTGTTCTCCATGAGTGCACAGACCCTGCAACCATATAAGACCTCACTGACTTCAGCGGGCCACAGAGGTTGTAGATACAGTCCTACAAATATTAATGTGCAGGGATTACTCACATCTTTATATTTCAGGAAATCTAGATGGTAAGCTCTCCGAGGCAGGGACTTTCTTTTGTTCTGCGTTTGCACAACACAGCACAGAGGTATCCAGGTCCCTGACACAGGCTGCTAGAAGCTGCATACATAATAATATAAGTAATTAAATAATAATAATGAATAATTGCAGGGCTGGAGCCTCCATTTGAATTGCTTTCTGTATAATACCGGAGAACAGAACACTGTAGATCCTACATAAACAAACTAACTCAGCCCCTAGTTATTTTTTATTCTTTCACTCAGGACCACATGGGTGCCATTTTGTTTTTCCAAAAGGCCAATTTTTACAGGTGTTCAGCACCACAGCTCTGTTGGAAAAAAACCCTCTGCATGCCCACCCCACAGAACAGTACAATATTACCTCCCGGAACTGATGGCCTGTGACTCATCATTCTCAAAGCCATTGCAGAGACTGAAATCAGGACCTTAGTTGCTTTTTCTTTCATATTACAATCTCAACATCCATGTCTACAGCAAAGTCCTCCATCCGTATCACATTCAGGAACATGGAACAAGAGGTGGTCACACAGATTAGCCATATGTCAGCACCCCAATGAATCTAAGGGTGGCCAAAGTTACTGAAATCCTGATTACAAGCCAAAGGGAACAGTTACATAACTCAGAAAGCTCTTACTGAAGAGAACAAAAACAAATAAGTCAACAGCCACATTTACCTGAAAGAATAATCACCATCGCTAACCAATTTGCACATTTTACTACGTCATTAAGCAATCAAACCTTTCCTATAATTGGCTTTTTTTTAAATTACACAAATGATGGAAGGATTGAAGTAATTAAAAAGTACAGGCAAGATGCTGAAAGGCATAAATTATTGAAACACAAATGGTAACTTAAGCAAAATTGTTGCACAGATTTATTTGCTTTACCTGCATTTATAGAATGAACACATACTTACCATGTTCCTGTTTGGTTCAGGCAACGTGGGGTGGTGTTTACCAGAGGTGCTGGGGAAAAAAACCAACCAGGATAGTTGAAATGGCCATATGAAAGACTGCCAAAGATGGAATTATATCTACTCTCTCTCAATCACAGATGGGCTTTTACCAAAATGCCAGGTACACCTACAATCCAGAAAGGAAATCACTGTTGCATGTGAGATGCTACTTAACAGTGCTAGATTTCAAAGTCAGAATCTACTGCATGCACCTGCAACGTGTTTAGGTCTTAGCACCACTTACAAACTTCGGAGGGAAAACAAATGGACAAAGGTCCATCATCAATATCTATCATTCCTTCACCACCCCACAATGAGTTAAAGGAAGCAATAATGAAACTAGATAATCATATTTATTATAGAAATGCATACGGGCCCAAGATTGTGCTAGATACTGTATGAATATAGCACTAGAGAGTCTCTGTCCTGAAGGCCTTATAATCAATGCAATGGAACAAAACAGATACAAGATAAGGGATAGACTAATGGCAGGGAAGTGGTGTTGGCCCTCTACCTGGGATGTTGTGAGCATATATCAACTTTTTACAGAAGCAGGATGTTGGCTCTTGTGATCCCCCTGCTTTACCTGTGACAGGCTAGGCTCTTATGTCTTTGCTGTGTCAGTGTTGATGGTAGCTTTACTAAGAGGTTATATTACGGATTTGTATGGGATGATTTGGATAGGGGGTTGGACAAAATGACCTATGGAGGTCCCTTCCAGCCCTACTTCTCTATGATTCTGTGATTTGAGAAGGCAGAAAGAACAATGCAATGGGAAGGTTAAAAGGTCTTTATAGAAGGTCTATAGCAGTGTTTCTCAACCTGTGGGTCGCAACCCAAAAGTGGGTTGCAAGAAGATTGTAAAGGGTCACGGGGACACCCCAGGGAATCAGAGCCGACC
This sequence comes from Alligator mississippiensis, assembly GCF_030867095.1. NCBI lineage: Eukaryota > Metazoa > Chordata > Crocodylia > Alligatoridae > Alligator > Alligator mississippiensis. The sequence goes on from NC_081825.1 coordinate 95,894,842, forward strand.
CTAGAGGTGCGAGGGGCCCGGGGTGTATCAGTCTGTGCGGGGCCTGTCCGGTGGGGGGTGGCAAGCGGCCAGAGAGCAGAGCGGGGTGCGGGGGGGAGGGCAAGTGCTCAGAGCATGAAGCCACTAGTGTGCAAGGCTGGCAGCCTGCATGGAGCTGCAGGCAGCCCAGGGTGTGCCGAGCACAAAGCATTTAGAGAGCAGCCCCTGGAGCCGGAGAGGAAGGGAGGGAGCTGGATGCAGCAGACGGGGGGAGGATGGGGGAGAAGAGAGAGAGAAAGAGAGAGTGTGTGGGTCAGGGCCAGGGGGTGTGGGTCATGGCAAGCTGATAATTATGTTAATGGGTCCCAGTGTGAAAAAGGTTGAGAACCACTGGTCTATAGTAATATATAGAAATTACTTGAAGAAAAGTATAGATTTTACTAGAAATACCAAACTTTTTTTGAACCAACCTACAGAACTCTATTATGGAAATAAAATTCCTTCTACCATTCCTTCACCACCCCACCTTGGGGGCTGGACTCGATGAGGGGGCTGGACTCAATGATCTTCCGAGATCCCTTCCAATCCTAATGTCTATGAAATCTATGAAATTCTGTATCAAGTTGGACAAAAGGGCCTAAAAGACCTACAGAAAATGATAATTTTCTAGAAAATCCTACAGGGCCTTTCTGTGAGGCTGTCTGATCCCGGCAGGTGGTCGCATCACAGGAAGGCCACAGTTCCTTTCCCCAAGTTCTCTGACAACGTATCCTGCAATAAAATTCTTCCCCAAGCCCAGATCTGATATTCAGTTTGGTCACAGGTCCACAGACAGATACTGTTGCAGTTAAGCCTCTACTACTTCTAAAAACAGAGAATTTTAGAACAAAAAAGAAATAAATTAAGGAGGCAGCAAAGATATGGTAAAATTCATATATGTAACATATCACATTGCATAACTCTCTATCCCTTTAAATTAAAAATGCTTGGCACTGCTATGGAAATGTAGCGCTGCTCCTTGCTTCACTGCCGTGGGCAAATTCTTTGTGCTACGTGCTGCTAGCAGTAACAACACTTAACACTTACATGGCACTTTGCATCTTCAAAGCACACTATAAAAATTAACTAATTAAGTTCCCAGAAATTTTTTAACCTCTCAGTATTTCTGATTTTAAAATGTTCATTTTTATAGCTATATTCCAGTCCATTGATACTAAACTCATGGGTGAGAGGAAAAACCCTTGAATAAATAGCTGTAAGTCATAGCTGACTTAGCCCCAGATCCTGTACATTTTTGCCCGTGCACATGAGTAGTCAAGTTGAATTCAAAGAGCATAATAATCAATAATTAATTGCCAGTTATTGTATGCAAAATGAAATGCAAGACTTTTCTTCAGTGTTACATTTATGCTGGATTAAGGCATGACAGGACAAAGCAGAGTGAAGCTTATTTGAGGAAAGTACAAAACCAGGCATTTCCTCTTCAGCAATCTGTTCTGAACTGAGCACAAACTGGCTCCTTATCTCTGTGGACAGACCAGGGGTCAGCAATGTTTTCTGCAAGCAGGTTGGAATGACTCAGCTTTGGTCCAAGGCAGGCCAGAGCTAGGACCTGGTCACCACCATTGTCACTGCTTCCCCCTCACTGCCTACAGTGAAAGCTTACAGTCTGTGGACTGGATTCAGGGGCTCTGTGGGCTGGATTCAGAGATTCATAGACATTGGGGGCTGGAAGGGACCTGGCAAAATCATCGAGTCCATTCCCCTGCCATAGGCAGGAAGTCTACTAGGGTCGAATGACCCCCACAAGATAAGCATCCGAACGCCATTTGAATGAGTCCAGAGTAGGTGCTTGCACCACCTCTGGGGGAAGTCTGTTCCAGACTCTGGACACTCAGACCATAAAGAAGTTTTTCCTTATGTCCAGTCTTAATCGGCCTTCCAGAAGTTTGTGGCCATTAGACCTCATTATTCCTTGGGGAGCCCTGGTGAACAACTCTTCTCCCAGATCCTGGTGCACCCCCCTTATGTACGTATAGGCTGCCACCAAGTGCCCCCTGAGCCTTCTCTTCTCCAGGCTGAAGAGTCCTGTGACCCTCAGCTTCTCCGTGTAAGGCTTGGCCTTTGATCATGTGAGTGGCTGTCCTCTGCACTCTCTCAAGCTCATCCATGTCCCTCCTGAAGATTCAGTGGCTCTATAGCCAGGGTGAGCAAAATACGGCCCAAGGCATGTCCCTTAGTCCTGCCTGGCTGAGGTGCCGTCTAGTCAGCGCGTCTGCCACCCCCTGGGCGCACAGTGGGGCTGGGACAGCACCACAGCTGGACTGCCTTTCTAAGTCAGCACCCACCCCCACCCCACAACAGCCTGCAGCTCACTCATCCTGTGGTGTCTCCACACCCCCACCAGCAGTGCACAGCCCTGGTGCACCCCATGCCCACTCCACACTGCCCCACTGGCCCCAGCCCCATGGTATCAGCAGGGACCCACACGAGCAGTACCAACCTTGCACACCCCATGCTTGCTCCGGGCTTACCCGCCTGGGCTGATCAGCAGCAAAAGCGCTGGGCAGAAACTGTTGCTCAGCATGGGGGGAAAGTCTTCCCTGCCTCGCCACCGCTGAGCAGTTCTTGGTGCAGCCAGTGGAGCCTGTGCTGCATTGGGCTGCCCTGTAGCTCCATCACTACCACCTCTGGGCTGGGCTGCACTGCACAGTCACTGCTGCCACACTGGGCAGTGACAGAGCTGCAGGGCAGCCCAGTGCAGGCCCCACCACCTGCACCAAGAACTGCCCAGCAGCAGCAAAGGAGAGGGGCTGCTTTCCCCCCATGCTGAGCAACAGTTTCTGCCCAGTACCACTGCTGCTGCTACTACTCAGCCTGGGAGGGCAAGCCTGGAGCAGGTGCGAGGCACATGGGGTTGGGACTGCACACGAGGCCTGTACGAAGTGACAAGTATTTGCTTCAGATTCAGATTTGGCCCATTCAGGGGGACAGTGATTTGATTCAGAGATTTGAATCACTGTCGCATTTCAATTAGCCTGAATTGGATCCAAAGATTCGGCACCGCTTTGGAGATTCGGCCATAGACTAAACAGGCAGCAGTCCTCACCATGCTGGATGCAGCTGGCTCCAGATGGTAAGTCTGTTGTGGTGGGTGGGGGGGCGGGACGGGGGTGCGGCAGCACTGGGAGCGAGGGCTATGCCCTGCTGCCACTTGACTCCTTCTGCCCAGAGCGAGCCATGCCTGCATTGTGCCCCCCACCCTTGTCCCAGCTTAGCAAGCAGTAGCAGGGCATAGCCCCCGCTCCCAGTACCTTCCACCATGCCCACATCTCATCCCCCCGCCCCGCCCCTGCCCTGGCTGGGCAAGTGATGTCAGTGCCCACATCTCACACACCCCCGCCCCAGCTGGCCAAGGAGGACTTCTGGGGGCCAGGGGCGGGATTTCTGGTGACAAAGGTCAGATGTTAGGGGCAGGACTTCTGGTCCCAAGATGGTAACCAGGGGGCGGGGCACTTGTCAAGGGGTGGAGCTGCCCTCATTACCCTCGACAACTTGCCAGAACTCCTTAAGCAGCCCTCCACCCAAAATAATTGCCTGCTCTATCAGTTGCTGACTCCTACTGTAGGCAATAGAGTGCTTAGATATACATAGAAGACAGTGCAATCCAAAGGCTTGGGGCTCTGGTGGGTTCTAATCTTGGCTCCATCATTGACCTGCTGTTTAATATTGTGCAATTCACTTTGCCTTTTTCCTCTCCCATCTTTATCTGTCTTGTCAACTCCAAGCTCTTCAGGCAGGGTCTGTCTTTTGCAGTGTGTATAACAACACTCAACACAGTAAGGCTCTGATTTCAGATGAGCCCTCTAGGTGTTATGTTAATACAGCAGCAGTAGTTGGTACTAAAACATTTGACAGTTTTGTAACAACCTATATCACAGGTAAGTTAACTGTAAAACTTGATGAAGTTGAAAAGCCCTACAGTACAAAAGAACAATGCTTTGCCTTCACATGCATTTGTTGGTTTTGAAGATTCAGAAATATAAGCCAATCTGAACATACTTTGATTCTGCAAAATGCAGCATGATTACCGATTGCCCTCCAAAGGAATGAACTGCACACCCAAAACTTTCTACCAAAGCACACTGCCTCTTTAGATTTTTTGATATGTATAAATATGCTTGCTTTTAGTAATTTAGTAGAGGGGTGCCCATGCTTTTCATACCTATGGGCCAGATAAGTGGCGTCAAGTCAGTCTGTGGACTGGATCTGGTCTGTGGATCCACTCTAGCTGCACAGGGCCATCCCAGCTGGGGCCTGATCCAGCTGCCTGGGGCTTAGAAATGTGGCAGTGGGGAAGCAGTGGCAATGTTAATTGCCACCACTCCTCTGCCACCAAATTTCTTAACCTTTGAGGAACCTTGCAGGCTGAATAACATGGCTCCATGAGCTGGGGATGGAACATGTCTGGCTTAGTACATTAAAAATGAATCAATCTGGGGAAAAATAAACAAATGTGTTTTTGTCTATTATACCCTCATTGTATTCGTTTTTGCTTTGAGTCAGCTTCACTGCTTGCTTCCTCTGGAGCAGTATAATGCTGCCCTATTTGGGTTGCAAAGGGGAAAGCTTTTATAACTATTAACATTTACATTTAAAAAGGAACTCAAGAGATTTCCTAGAAACATTGCCCCTGATCTCAGAGTCTGTAAATCCGAAATTCTTGACTTGCACAAAGAGGTGCTGGAAAGTTAAATTGAGTCACAGGCAGAATTAAGATCTATATAATGGCTCTAGGTCAAGATTCCATGGCTTGGGCACAACTCTTTCATGGACCTGAACTAACATCCAGCCTAGACATCCCCTGAACCAATTCTGCAATGAAACAGACATTTATCTCTGCCTTGAATTCTTCTAATACACAATATGAACACATAACTACTCAATGCTTCTTACTTAATCATTATTTCCCATATTAGAGGAGTAATGAGAGGCCCTGATCAGTACAAACTTAAGGGAGAGCATAATGCATGGCCCACAGAGCTCAGATTCTATATCAAGATGCAAGCATTAGATATAACAATAGTAGGAAAGAAGGGATGAGGTCTGAGTACCTTTCTGCACAGTTGGGTGATAACTTGTTTTTTAAAGGTTATACGTATATGCGTATGACCCACACAGAGAAGACACAATTAGACAAATAATACGAGCTTCAGTAATCCTTCTGGCCAGCTACTTGCCCTGCATGAAATACAGGATCCACTAGATGGCACTGAGCAACAGAGTCCTTCTAAGGTATGTGCACATTTACACTGCACATGTTTAAATGCATTTCTTGCTTACGGGGAACTAATGCTGTTTCCCTGGCCAGTTTATACAGGGCTAAGTTATGGGATATTGTCATACACTGATTACAAAATCATGCTGTGGAGTCGCCTGAATCACCCTTAACAAAGGATGATGTCAGACTATATAAATGCTGCGCATTTGCATTGGTCAGAAGAAGGGAGGGGTAAAGTTAGCTTTGGAATGGAGAGCAGGTGGAAAAGCCTCACTGGGGTTTCTTTTTGTCAGCCAGGAGACAGGAAACATTAAGCCTGCATTCTTTAGGCAAATGACTAAAACATTTCTAATCACTTGGGGACCTCCCAGCAACCCAGGACACAGACAAAAACACACCCCCACACACAAACTTTAGTTCAATCTTTACCAAACAGTACACGCAATATTCCGTGACATAACTCCTTACTTGATTGGCTAGTTAGGGCAGCTCACCTGGCATGGACAGTACAGCATATTTCAAATAAGCCAATCAAGATAACCCAAAAAACTCAGCCGTGTGCATCACTTGATAAGGGAGGCACTGGAGGTGGAAGTGGGGGTGCAATGGAATGTAATAATAAAACAAAAGGTTACCTATATTCTAGACAGGACTGCAGGAAGAGGGAAGAGCTAATTGCCATAGTAACATTATTGTCAGTTATTATTGCAATAGTAACATTTATTGAGGTATTGCATATCAAGTGGAGGGGTGCAAGTAATTCCACTGTAGGAGGCACTTTTAAAAGATACAGTAACATCCCTCCTTGCTCCAAAGAGCTGGCATCCTGGGCCTGGGCCAAAGTAAAGCTTTTGTGCTGATTTAACTCTATGTGTCAAGAAACCAATATAGATAAGGTTGTGCAGTCCCCTGGAATGCATGTAATTGTAGTGATATAAAGATGCTTAGATTGCTTGTTTTGGAAACTGCATACTAGAGATTTATTGGTACAACTCCCTAGCTGTTTCTAAACAGATGGAGTTAGACTGGTACAAAACCTGCATGCAAAGCAAAGGAGGATGACAATTTTTTAAAATCTAAGAATTGTTTTATGGTGAAAATTGACATGTGCTATCATTTTGTCTGTGGATAACTATAGTTTAGAGAAGTGAGCAAAGGGCAGGATGGAAATATAGACCCAGTTTGTATGCATATTTCATTAATATTTCATGAATTAATTTCATATTAAAAATAATTGAATGTGACCTGCAGAGAGGGCTGAAATCTGCAAACAGCATGGGCTCAATCCACTCATCCCAGGTGCCAAAGTACATGTGGAATAATTCTATTGATGTTGGTAGTATTAAGCCTGGGTGAGCTCAGACTTGGACCCTAACTGCTTAAGTCCACTAGAGCAATTTAGGCAATAGAGGCACATTTACATGAGACATTTACTGTGCAGTAAATGAATTAACTGCACAGTGGGCATGCCTACACATGCCCTTTAATGCACATTAGTCTATTTTAATGCGCACTAAAGTGTCACTGAAAAAATGGTGCTATTTAGTTAATATGCATTATAATAGGCTAATGTGCATTAAGTGTCACTGTAATTCCATGGGTGCATCTACACATGCGCTTTAATGCACGTTAGCCTATTTTAATGTGCATTGAAAAATCACTAAAAGCCATACTATTTAGTTAATTCACATTAAGACAGGCTAACGTGCATTTTCTTAGTACCTCACAATGGAGGGCACTTTTACATGTGCTCTGGGGGTAGGGAAGGTGACACTTTAAATAGAGCTGCTCTAAGAGCCACTCTAATTATAGTGCTGCCACGTCTCCTGTATCAGCATCCCCACACTTAAAAATGGTGGTGGAGGCACTTGAACTGGAGCTTGCTTGACAAGCTTTAGTTCAAGTGCCTCCTTGCCATTTTTGAGTGTGGGGATGCTGATACACTAGATGCAGGAGGCTGCTATAACATGGCAGCTGCCACACTCTAGCAGACTCAATTAATATAGTCTGCTTCAATGTACTGGAATTCCAGCACATTGGAGCAACCTTGCCACTTGTGTATAGGTACCTGGAGATACTAGATTAATGTGCATTAACACACATGTAGATGTGCCCCATGCTCTTTAGTTAATGTGCATTAAGACAAGATAATGTACATTTTCCTAGTACCTCACAATATAGGGTGCCTGTACATAAGTGGCAAGGCTACTCTGACGCACTGTAATTACACCACGTTGGAGCAGACTAATATAATCTGTGCTTTAATTAGTTGATTAATTAATTTAATTACTTGATTAATCAGCACATTAATTAAGTCTGCTGGAGTGTGGCAATTACCATGCTCCAGCAGCCTCCTGTATCTCATGTATCAAACAAGCTTCAGTTCATGTGCCCCCACTGCCATTTTGAAGTGCGGGGATGCTGATACACAAGGTGCTGTAGCACTTTAAAGTGGCTCTCGGAGATGTGCTAATTAAAGTGCTGTCACCTCCCCTCGGAGCATGTGTAAAAGTACCCTCCAGCACTAGATTTAATGCACATTAAAGTGTGTTAATGCACTTGTAGACATGCCCAGTAAGCATTGCACGTCTACATGTGCTTCTATTAGGTTGGAATAAACTAATTTATTCTGCAGCAGGATAATACTATCCTTCTGCAGAGCTTTTAATTCCACAGCAGCACACATATAGAAGTTGCCCCTGCTGGCTAACCCCACATTGAAGCACTCTCATGCCCCAGCCAGCTCCTCTGCAGCACTTTGAGCTGGGGGGAACAGTCCCAGGCTGGCCTCTGGGGCCACTGCCAGCTGTGGCTGCTCCAACCCAGCTCAACATGTTGTGGTCCTGAGTGCACATGCAAACAGTGCAACCAGAGCATAAAGCTCCAGAGTTTATTGCTTTGCATTAATATGCACATATAGACATGCCCAGAATGCAGGAGAAAAGAAGTAAATGGTTATCTGAATGTCTAATTGATAAAAGTTATCAAAACCGAGATATATATCTAGCTAATTAAGCAAATGTGCATATGGAGATAGATTATACCAGTGCCTTGACCATCTTATTCCTTTCATTGCGTTGTACTATCCTGTGGAAGCCCTGTCTTCAAATAGCCATAAGTTAAATGATTACAGCTTGGGAGTGCCTTGATTAGGAGGTGTTAAAAGGGTGAACATAATTAATGCATTTTAGGGCCGTATTATGCCAAGGGTCCATGCACTAATGGTAGAGATTGATATTGCCTGGCCCACAACAACTACACATTCCTGTATGCTCCCCACAAGCCTTCAGCATTTAGGTGCTTTAAAAGCAAGTTGAGTTAGAAGCCTGCAGGAAAAGGCATGGTGTCACTACAAAGGGATGTGGAGAATTTCAGTGTCCTATGGAATTCAGGGCGAGTCACGGGTGTCACCTTCCTGAGGTGTCTGACAGTCAACATTTTGGGCTCCCCATTGCTATCTAATAAAATGATAGCAGGCCTAGGTGAGAAATATAGTATCATGTGTAATGGTTAGAGAGAGACATACCTGCCCACAGAAGGCCTCCAGAGAAGTCAATAGAGCAGGGGTAGGCAACGTTTTTTGGCCAGAGTGCCAAGAAAATAACACTGTCTACCTTGTAAGGTGCCAGAGTACCGGCACACCACAGAAACAAAACTGGGGCAGAGGGGGTACATGGCAGGATGCACTGCATATTTAATACTGTTAATAATCATTAATGTTGCTTTTTTTTTTTTAATTTGTTTTTTACAGTAAATAGAGAGCTGGTGTCAGATGGGAAGTGGGGGCTGCCCCAGGGTTTTCATAGATTCATAGATGTTAGGGTCGGAAGGGACCTCAATAGATCATCGAGTCCGACCCCCTGCATAAGCAGGAAAGAGTGCTGGGTCTAGATGACCCCAGCTAGATACTCGTCTAACCTCCTCTTGAAGACCCCCAGGGTAGGGGAGAGCACCACCTCCCTTGGGAGCCCGTTCCAGACCTTGGCCACTCGAACTGTGAAGAAGTTCTTCCTAATGTCCAATCTAAATCTGCTCTCTGCTAGCTTGTGGCCATTGTTTCTTGTAACCCCCGGGGGCGCCTTGGTGAATAAATACTCACCAATTCCCTTCTGTGCCCCCGTGATGAACTTATAGGCAGCCACAAGGTCGCCTCTCAACCTTCTCTTGCGGAGGCTGAAAAGGTCCAGTTTCTCTAGTCTCTCCTCATAGGACTTGGTCTGCAGGCCCTTGACCATACGAGTGGCCCTTCTCTGGACCCTCTCCAGGTTATCCGCATCGTTCTTGAAGTGTGGCGCCCAGAATTGCACGCAGTACTCCAACTGTGGTCTGACCAGCACCCTATAGAGGGGAAGTATCACCTCCTTAGACCTATTCGTCATGCATCTGCTGATGCACGATAAAGTGCCATTGGCTTTTCTGATGGCTTCGTCACACTGCCGGCTCATGTACATCTTGGAGTCCACTAGGACTCCAAGATCCCTTTCCACCTCTGTGCCACCCAGCAGGTCATTCCCTAGGCTGTAGGTGTGCTGGACATTTTTCCTCCCTAGGTGCAGCACTTTGCATTTCTCCTTGTTGAACTGCATCCTGTTGTTTTCTGCCCACTTGTCCAACCTATCCAGGTCTGCCTGCAGCTGTTCCCTGCCCTCCGGCATGTCCACTTCTCCCCATAGCTTTGTGACATCTGCAAACTTGGACAGAGTACATTTGACTCCCTCGTCCAAGTCGCTGATGAAGACATTAAAGAGTATCGGTCCAAGGACCGAGCCCTGCGGGACCCCACTGCCCACACCCTTCCAGGTCAAGACCGACCCATCTACCACGACTCTTTGGGTGCGACCCTCTAGCCAATTCACCACCCACCAGACTGTGCAGTCATCCACGTCACAGCCTCTTAACTTGTTCACCAGTATGGGGTGGGATACCGTATCGAAGGCCTTCCTGAAGTCTAAGTATACGACATCCACCCCTCCTCCTGTGTCCAGGCGTTTCGTAACCTGGTCATAGAAAGAGACTAGGTTGGTCAGGCATGATCTGCCTGCCACAAACCCGTGCTGGTTTCCCCTCAGCATAATTTGTCCTGCCGGGCTCTCACAAATGTGAGCCTTGATAATTTTTCAAAGACTTTACCAAGGATGGAGGTGAGACTGACTGGCCTATAGTTCCCGGGTCCTCCTTCCTCCCCTTTTTGAAAATGGGGACCACGTTAGCCCTTTTCCAGTCCTCCGGGACTTGGCCCGTGCGCCACGAGCGTTCGAATATTCCCACCAGTGGCTCTGCAATGATGTCGGCCAGTGCCTTCAGCACCCTCGGATGGAGCCCATCCAGGCCTGCCGATTTAAAGGCATCCAGTTCTTCCAAATGACTCTGCACCACCTCAGGATCTACGTATGGAAGTCTGGCGCCTTGCTGCTGTCTCTCTACAGCCCCAGTGAGAGACTTGTCGTGTCCCTCACTTAGGAACACTGAGGCAAAGAACTCGTTGAGGAGTTCAGCTTTGTCCCCCCTGTCTGTCACCAATTGTTTCTGCCCATTTAGCAGTGGTCCTATTCCTCCCTGGGCCTTCCTTTTACTCCCTATATATCTAAAAAACAATTTCTTGTTGTCTTTTACTTGGGTTGCCATCCTCAGCTCCATGGTAGCTTTGGCCCACCTAACTGCCTCCCTACAAGCACGAGCAGAGGAGGTTCTGCTACTCGGGTCACAGCGGGGGGGCCCTGCACCGGAGGTGGGGCCCAGCCAGCCTGCGCAGCTCTGCAGGGATGGGGCGCAGCCACCCTGCCCACAAAGGGATGCTGCCTGGCTGGGGTATGACGCCGGGCTCAGGGAACTCCCTGCTTGGTCTCTGTATGTGCTGGGTACATTGCGAGCGGGAGCTGCACCCACAGGCTGTTCCCCGGGCTCTGGGAACAGCTGCCGCAGCCGGTGCTCAGGGCCGAGTCAGCCGGGAGCCTGCAGCGCACCAGCTCTGTGCAGTGCCTGCCCCAGCTCTGGTCCCTTGAGGGGAGCTGTGGGTTGGCAAGGCTGGGACCCGGGCAGGCTGAGGCAGATGCGGTGGCTGTTCCCAGGCTCCAGGGGGCTCCCGCAGCCATCCACCGGGGATGGCACTGCTCTGCCCTGCCTGCACTGTGCCCAGGGTGCAGGGAGGTTGATCCCAGAGAGGGAAGCCCCCCGAGCCCAGCGTCCTGCCCCCAGCCAGGCAGCATCCCCACGTGCACAGGGTGGCTGCGGTCTCTCTCTGAGGAGCTGTGTGGGCTGCCCAGGCCCCACCATGGGTGCCACCGGGCACCCCTGCCTGCCTGCCCACCACAGCTCAACCCCGCAGGGCAACCCCAGGGCAGCCCCCACTTCCCGCCGAGCCCCTGCCTTCCTAAAGGCCCGACTGGGCCTGCTTGCCTGCGGTGCCTCCCCACCACGCTGCCCAGACCCTGTCCCGACTGCCCAGCCCCATCATTCGGCACCTCGGTTCTGCCCTGGGTGGGACAGGATGTCTGCCTGCCTGGGCAGCTCCCTCCAGGGGCCAGCTGGGCTGGAGGGAGCAGCCTGGGAGCACGGGGCAGGGGCAGCAGAGAACAGACAGTCTCCCTGCCTGTGCTCCCCTCGCTCTGCCCCGGGGCCTGCCGCGGCGCTGTGACTTGTGGCTGCACAGGAAAGCCTGGAGCAACAACTTAAAAAAAACCCCAAAAAACCAATTTCTTTGCGTGCCTCACGGTGTATTGGGAAAAATGTCTCTGCGTGCCACTAATGACACGCGTGCTGGGGGTTGCCGACCCCTGCAATAGATTTTTCTGCAGGATCAAGGGCCTGGACTCCTACATGGCAAATATCATCTCACATGACTAATTCTCCCTTGTGACAGTTGCAGGGACACCAGCATCCTCAAATGGCTCTTTGTAACAGCAGGTAATAAATGCATGTAAGCATTTGATTGTGCCCCCTTTCCATCTTGTTAGCCAAGTAAATACAAGACAAAGGAAATTCTGCTGTCCCAGTCACCAGAGCTTGTGCTGTAGTTTTGATTTGTAGTTTGAAACTAATATTAAAAAATTCCTCTTTTTTCCCAATTTTGTCTGAATTTTAAGCACGCATTGAGGGAAAGAGCCTCAGTCAGTAAAAATTAGCCATCCACTTTGTACTGTGGCTCAGGATCTGGCCAAGGGTGTTTCTATAGTTAAGATGCATTAAATCTCAAAACCAGGACTTGTTCCCCTGTAAGTTGGTTGGACCTTTCCCATGAGTTCAGTCAAGGGTTTAAATAAAAGAAAGCCAGACCTCTCCTGAAGTGAGCAACAGGAACAGGGTAAGAGAAATGGCAGTTTCTTGTGGCCAGACTTTACATTGGGGTTGTATAATTGGTGGCTAGATAAACTTTATAGTACAAAGCCTTCATACCCACACTCAGGTGGTCAAGCAAGAATCACTGCTCTTCAGGGTTTTCTCTCGTCTTCAACAAACTCATTGGCATCCCCCTCCCAGATGGACTCCCTATTAACTCCCATGCTGAAAACTCAGCAAGTTTGTGTCCTCATCTCCAAGAACAGTGTTACATTTTAGCCAGCAGAGTACTTAAGGAAAGGCTTGATTTACTCCCACAGGCTCAAAGAATCTGTAATAATCTTGTACAACAGCAGGAAGCTCGCCAGAGGGAGGGTCCCACAAATGCCCCTGCCCCCTGGCTGTTCTGAACCAGAGTATTCCCCACTGTCCTGCCCATTGTCCCACACTCATGCATGCTTCTAGGGCTGCCCTGCCCAGGTAAGAGTCCGAAGCAGGACCAAAATGAAGATGCTTTAGTACAGGAATGACCTGCAGGCTGGATCTTGCCCATAGAGCCACTCTAGTCTGGCTTGCCAGGCTACCAGAAGTTGGGGCATGTCCAGTGGTGGCCTGCCATGGAATCTGGGGCCCTGTGGTTCAGTTGGATGTGGTCCTTGACAGCAAACAGGTGAGCAAGGGCTGTCAAGTGCAGTCCCCAGTTGCCACTTGCCTCACTGTCACTTGCACACTCCCACCCTGGCAAGTGACTGTCTGGCACACTCCACTGGCACTGCTGCCATGCCCCAGGCCAGATCCATACTGCAAGGAACCCTGTGGAGAGTTTGACACCCCTGTTCAGCACAACTACAACCTCCCTCCCCACCCCCCGCCACACACACATTAACACTGCGGCTTTCCACCACTGGGGACCTGAGCCCTTTGACATAAATCAGAGCAGAATATAACCTCAAGATTTGAGTGCAATTAATTCTGCTGAAAGTTTACACAGCATGGAGCAGCTAAGGAGCTGAGGGCAGGAAATGAAAGGGGGTGGGGAAGACAGAGACGGGAAGGTTTTGGCACCTGGAACAGGATTTGCAATGTGGCACTATCAGAAGATTTGAGCAGCTGGCTTCCAACCACCCTTCATTTGTGCAGGAACCCTCTGAGCTGGGACTCTGGAGTGAGAGGGTTTTTAATAAAAGAACAAACATAAAGCAACCTCGGCAATTTTACTTGTGCTTTTTTGGTCCTGCACTACAGAGTGCAATCAGAATCAGACAGAGGAAAATAATGAGTCGTTCATTATGTTAAATATGACTGGCCAGGAAGAGGGAGTTCAAGGAGGGTGGCAGCTACTGCCTCAGCCTAAGACCCCCAGGCCCTGGAGTTTGGGTCTGCATGAGCTACAACCCTGCCCTTATTTTATAAGCTGAGTTAATGACCTCTCCCTCTCCCTGACATACACACATTTCCCCCCACAACAGGGACTACAGAAAGCATGGTTTGTGCTGGGCATTGAAAAAGAGACCGTTTTAGGAGAGATCTTTGAGAGCGGGTAATTTCTCTCAGGAGGTAACAGGCCCCAGACAGCATCTCCAAGTCCATCTGAGACACAAGAGCAACAGTCTCTAGAGCAGCACCTACAACTAAGCTTGAGTTTTAGGGTTTCCTTTGGCGGGTGGGTGGTGGAATGTAATTAATTATAATGTTCCTGCTTGCTGTTTTTCTCTCGCAGGTGTCTGGCATGTGGGAACTTGAGTTAAGACAGCTCCCCAAACAGCCTGCCAACCTCAGTCCACATTAAGGTAAATGGCTGCTCTTTCTAGTCATCTCTTCCATTTCTTTTGGTCATTTCAGGGGTCTCAACCTTTTTTAGGATCCAGGCACCCTTTGGAAAATCCCAGCTCTTCCTTTTCACTCATTTCTTGACTACAGCAAAATAATGGAGCAATTCTTCTGTTGCAAGGAATTCAGAAAGACCGCAGCAGGTCAGACAAAATTATGGATTCCTATTTAAAATCTCTAAGTTTATCTTGTGAATCGTGTGTAGGCATTTGCACATCGAACAGTGCTCATATTGCACAGCACCCTTGCAATGATCTTGGCACACTGGTTGAGAATTACTGTGTTATTCTTTAAAAGCCTGGTGTTTGAGTCCTCTGTTTCTCTGTTGCGTCCGGTTTCTGCAAGGCAGAGCAAAACATGACAGGGGAACGTGTGTAATAATGCCATGATTTTCTGTCCAGTTTTGCAGTGACCTAGCTGGAGGCTTGCGAATGTCTCCCATGAGGCATAGCTGGAGCAGAGAGAGCTCCAGCAGCTTGTTTCCGCACTGCAACAAACTGTAGCCCATCAATCAAGCCAGGAGCTGCAGACATAGGGAGAGCATGTATAAGAGCAGGTTATACTCCTAGGTACCCCCATACAGTTTCCCTTAATGCCATTCAACTGGCACAAAGAAAGCCAAGCAAGAGAGAAAAGCTGGCCCCCTTTTCTTTCAGCAGATTATAGCCCATTCAGTGTCTGCCCTAAGTTTACTGCTCTAGACTCAGTCTATTCATTTGTTTTTTCATTGCATATGTCCTGTCTTTTTCTCTGACCATTTCTTGAGCAGAGCTGAAATAAAACAAATGCTTTGACTGTTGTCAGGGCTACTTCAGCAGGGCCAGGGAATGGGGAGCTGCTGATTGCAGAAGAGGGCAAAATGATTTGGATAAGCCTTACAAAATGGAATGAGAACTAGCTCTGGGTGCAGCTGTCAGACATCCTGCCCCTGTCTACGCAGCCAAACAGTCTCAGCACTCTGAGGAGGTTTCCTTATACCAGCTTTGTCAATGTTTGGGCAGCCTTAATACCACTTGTATTCACAGCTCTGTCACTGGCCAGCTGGGTGAACACGGCAAGACACTGCACCTCTCCCAGCCTCCATTTCTCCATCCTTAAAATACAAGCAACATTGGGACTGGGCATTTTTTCCCAACAAATAATAAATTCAGTAGAAATACATCAGTCAAAATGTGGGGATTTGGTGGGGAAAAATGCAAGCATTTCATTTCAAAACAAACATATTCATTTTTTGGTTAAAAAAGCATGATTTTTATTGCAAAACTGACCTGCGTTTTATTTGATTTTTTAATGGAAAATAACTTGACAATAAAATAAAATGTTTTATTTTGGATCAACCCTGACACAAAAAATTATTGGTTAGTTGTTCAGTTCAGCCACCTAGACAAAACATTCATTATGCACACCACTCTAAATGGCAATTCCTCTCCTTTGCAAAATGCCTTAAGATCTATTCATGAATAGCACTATATAAGAGCAAGGCATTCTTACTGTGTCTAAGGACACAGTTTTACTAGTATTTCAGGACCCTAAAAACCAGTGTGGGCACCTCTTTTTTCCCCCTTTATTCCCTCCCATTGTTTCCACCACCTTAAAAAAAGGCTCTCTCACTTACAGAGGCATTTTTGTTGCCTCTCAGGACATAAAGAGATTGTTTTAAGTCCAACATCTGTTATTTATTGTTTACATTGAATGGCTCAGCTTTGAGCTGAGATCAATGCAATTGCTTTAACTGCTGGAGCAAGTGCTCAATTATCACAAATCTTTGTGTCACTTGTTCATATTCCAGTGCTGTGTGCTTAGGCTCCCAGGCACAATCTCTAGGAAAGCTTCCAGAGTCCAACTGCAAAGAGAGACATGAAAGATGCACACGCCCAAGCTGCTAGAATTAAAGCTGGTTGTGGCAGTGTGAAAAACCCTGCAGGCAGTTGGATAATGTCTTTTTTTTTCCTCGGGACCCTTTCATGGTGCAATAATGAGAGCACATAACTGAACAAATGTTAGGGAGTCTCCTGCTTCTCTTTTCCCTGCCTTTGAATTCTGGAGCTATAGTTTCTCTTCCATAAAATCACTGCTTTTCACCAGTGTCATCCAAGATGAAAAGTCCAGATTATTTTCTTCACTAACTTTTTATTTCTGTTGTGGCAGAACCACAAGGCTCCAAATTACCCCATTTCATCACAGTGACTCTACTATCAGCCTTGCCATGATGCCAACCCTATGCCACACACACTACTTCAACAGGATGACCACCTCTCTGCAGCTTTCAAATTCCACCCCTAACTTGCAGTGCTCTAATTCCTTGGGAGCCAGCAGGGCCCTTTTGCCAGCTCTCCTCTAATTTCAGGGTTAAGAGGGACCCCACCCCAAAAAATCCCATTGTAGCACATCATAAATGCACAGGAAGTCAAACCCTGGGTCCTTAAGTGTTTACAGTCTAAGCTGAAAAGCTGAGTACAACAAACAATAGCATGCGGATGAAGCCAAGGCTACTGATAGTAAGACTGCCAGGTTAAGAAGAATTGCTCTGGAAATTATTTGGTGGTTCAAGATCACTCAGGGTGTTTTCTCCCTCCCTAATTATAAAATTAAATCCCATTATTCCTGACTGCTTTTCAACCCAACCATTAGTGGATGCCTAGCTTCTTGTTGGCATCTCTGCTGAAAAGGAATGTTTGCAGGCTAGCTCTCAGTATAAAACTATAGAAAAAACAGGGGGGAAAACCCTATAGGCATTAAAGACTGGCATCACAGACAGAACAATTTGTCCAGTTGTTGCACTGATCGCCCAAATTATAGCCATTCCTTTATGTAGACAACAACAAAAGTATTTAACATGAAAGCAGAGCATCCAAAACAGAATTGGGATTCCAACTTCAAACAAGATCTTTTGGCATTAAAGACTAATTACCTAAACAGAATACCAGAGGGAACTGTTTGCATGGGCTAAGCTCTGCTGTGAATCTTAATACACCAGGGTGTTATCTTTACTTTCCTCCCCAGTCCCTAGTTATTCGATAGGGAATTACAGTTGCTGGAATTTCGCTCTGTATCTTGCCTCAAAAGTGCTGACTCAGTCGTAGAGGTGAGGGGAGTGGAAGTGATTGCCAGAGTAATGCATACACACAGTTCCTATCAACCTCACTGGGGGCTATTTGTAAACAGAGGCAACTCAAGTCCCAGCATGGCCCTACAAGCAGGAAATAGGGAAAGAAACGGGAGTGAGACAGTTGAGGAATATGAATCAAGAAAGGAAGGAATGGAAAGGAAAAGGACTTTATTTGAAAGAAAAATAAATAAATGCAGGAAGAAAGAGCAAGGAATGAAAGAAAAAGACAAAAGGAAGTAGCAGAACAAGAAGAGAAGAAGAGTGGCAATGATTGGATAGAAAGAAGAAAGCAAGTAGTGAATGCTTGGACACCAAAGCACCCCTCACCCTTCAGTGTTTCTACCATAGGCCTTGTCAAGCCAGTTACCCTTTCTCTAGTGGGAATGTGTGGTCCCATGAAGAAGAGGTTGACAGCTGTCTTTTAGCTCTGTGTAATCCTCCAATAATGCACTATTTTCCATGTTTGGTCTAACTAACTACTCTGCATGTCTAGGTTATGCTTTGCTAGCCTTGCACAACACCACTAGTCAGGCACACATTTAGGCGAGTACATTTTTTATGGCTGACTAGATGTTTGTCAAACTATGATTAACCACAAAACAAAATGCAGTAGAATAGATTATGCAGCAGGGCCAGCTAATATGTAGGAAGGCTCTGTAAAGCTTCATACCTGCACTGCAGCTATATTATCAGTGCTGTTCTTTCAGGCCATTTTTCAAATTTATTCACTTGCCATAAGAACACTTTGGAAGTAACTTTCAAGTCAACTCGAGGTGAAAAAATGGAGCCATGAAGAAGTTGCTTTGCTTGTTATCTCTAAATGACAGTATCTCTGTTTCTTAGGCATCTCAGTGAAAATTAGCTCAAACTGTTCAGACCCCAAGCCTACTACTTGCAACACATCCACTGAATGTTCTTCTACTAGGAATCTCCATAGCCCCTACAACTATTAACCTGGTATCAACCTTACTAAGCTACTTCCCCTACCCAATGCACACCAGGGGTAACCACTTCCCTGCTTCTTTCAAAATTCCACTGCTAAGCTGCAATGTAGACTCCAGGTCAGCGCTGGGCTCCTGTACCAGCTGGGTATAATTTAAAGCTAAGGATGTCCCCTGCTTTAGCAGGTCATGAAAAGGAAGTGTTGTTTGGAAGCTGCACTGTAGCACATCAGTATAGATAGCCACCATTCACACCTCAGATCTTATTTCTCTGAGATTAGTGGTGGTCTTAGGTGTACTAACTTTTTATCCATCTTCATCCTATACCTTTGACTTCTTTGCTCTCTGATATAATCCTACTGTTCTGCATGCCTGTTTCTGTGTCATCCCTTTCAGGTACCTCATCTTCAAATCACTTAGCAAACCACTGCATGAAATTATAAAGAACATCAGGTGGAACACCAGACACAAACACCTGCTTACTATCATAAGGCCTCTGTGTGCCTGTTTATTCCTGTTTGATTTTAAAGGAAGATGAAACAACCTACACTGAAATAGCACCTTAGCAGGTGAGCATTTAAAATATAGGCACACTGAGCTTTAATCTCAACTTTCATACTAACTTATCTTGCCCTATCACTGGGTAGGACCACACACTTGCGGTTTCGTGCTAAGACTGCTAGTGACAAACATTTTACAAGTGAACTGTATCTTTGTTCCTGTGTCAGGTTCCTTCCCAATAGCCAGTTGTCCTTGGTGTGCTCTTTGGATTATTTTCCCTAGCTTGCATGAAGACAGCTTTAGGTTGCTTTAGCACATGAATGCAGGAGCAAATAAGTAAATAGGACTATGGGCAGGTGAAGCTGGCAAGAGAAAAAAATCTTTCAACTAGAAGCCCTGCATATGTGATTGATTGATTCTGAAGTCCAATCTGGGACCATTACAAACCACAGGTGGTCATTTTGAAGGCCATTAAACACTCAGCAGTTTTCAGAGGTGGCAGAGTCCAAAGCTATTTAGCATGTGGGTGACAATTGTAAAAGTAAGAGAACATTCACAGTATTTAATAGCTTTCATGCTCCCAACCGCAGTGCCATGGCCTGGTGTAAGTATATCTACTGCTGCTAGAAGACATCACTTTTAGCATTTATCTGTGAGCTGAGGCTGTCTAGGGGCTTAAACAAGGATTCCAGAGGGAAACAGGGATTACAGAGACTTAATCCTTGCTCTGTCACTAACTCATATATGCAGCTCTGAGAAGACATTTGGGTGTAAGACATACAAGTGTCATAAACCAGGTGTTTCAAGTTGGGCACCCAAAGCTTGATTTATAGGGATCTAGGCACCCACAACTCCAAATCAGATTAATGAGCGTACTGGGACCCTTGAGGGGAAAAAAAGTCAGAACCTAGAGGTCTTGGGTTGAACAGCAAAATCTGCAACAACCAACATAGTATATGGTTTGAGATGTTTAAGGGTAAGCACTTCATCTGCTGGTTCCTCAGCTATAAATTAGGAATAATACTATACCTGGCTCACAGATGCAATGAGACTTATCTGTCGGTTATAAAGCAACACACATGTTTGGTATTTGTTTGTTAGATACTGGAATAGTGAGCCAAGTAAAAATAGCTGCTTTTTGTAGCCTCCCTGATTTAGATTATAGGGACAAATGAGGCAATATGTTAATTAAACAACCAGGCATTTGCAACTGAGAAAGAGCAGATAGGAGAGAAAAGACCTCAGAAGGCTCAAATATATAGGTGTTGCTAAGCTAACCTTAGACGTGGACTTCTCCCATAGTACAAACAAGTGTAACAGCTACTGGGAGAGATGGCAGAAATAGGGATTTGCCACAAGTTACACATGAGCTAGCCTGGCAAGTACTGTTCTGTTAGAGATTGTGGGACAGATTTATTCTTACTGAAACTCTCCTGAAGACAAGAGATTATCCCAGGGATAAGCTCAGCCTGATGTCATTTGGGTGAGGCAAAAGCTTTGATTACTCAATGCCATTAGACATTGAACTCAATTTTAAAGTACTGTAAATGGCAAAATGTTTTAGATGAGGCAAATTTTGCAGCTAGAATAAAGTTACCTGTACCTTTAACACAGGCTTGAACCTGGTCTGATTTTAGAGAAGGGAGGGAGAGAAGTGTATAAGGCTTCCTTGCCCAATTCTTCCTATAGCTTTCTGTTGTACCTAAAGTCCAGCTGTTTTCTAGACTGCATACCAACTACACTACATACACTGGTATGTGCCACACCTCTATGCATGTAATAGACAGCAAGAGCTATAAAAGTTCTTTGGTGTCCATAACATGTCCAGGCCAAGGGATTCTTAGTGTATATCTAGAGTCACCAGACCTAGGGCCAGACATTCAAAAAGCCTGAGCCTGAATTGATTCAACTTTTGCAGGTTAGTCTAACCTGGCTAGGCTGAACTAGTTTCCAACCATATAGACAATCCCCCTGGACTGAGGAAATTCAGGCACACGCCTGCAGTGGCTCAGGATGGAAGCCAGTGGCACTGGAGTAGCCTTCCCTGCCCTTCCACAGAGATAAACTGAGGGGGGTGTGGCCAGGCCCCAGCAGGGCTCTGATTAGGGAGGGGTGTGAATCCCCACCCTGCCTGCAGTCCCAGGCTTTTCCCTGCTCAAGGGGCAGGAGTGTTGCCAGCCTGCAGCCCTGGGTTAGCACTCTGAGGCAAGGGGGAGGTGTCCAGTGCATGCATCTATTAATGATACAGAGCTTTTCACTCTTCTTCCCTGCTTCTGTGTACTGTCTTCAGCAAACTTTCAGGCAAGCAAGCTGGGGGGAGGGAAGGAGCTGATAACAGTGTTTATTGCCCCATTAAGAAAACAACAGAGAGACATTACCAGCTATCTGTTCATTCAGCACAGACCCAGCATGTGGTCTGCTGGCTAATACACAGACACCTCAGCAAAGGCAGAAGGGAGGGGGGAATTTGTGCTTAGCAGAGCATGGTGAGGGGGAGGGAGAGGAACAAACAGCTCTTCTCAAATGTTTCCAAGGAAGGACATTACGCTATCTGTGGATTAACTCCAAAAAGCCTGTCTGCCTTTTTCTCTCCCACAGCACGGACTGTAGCCAGCATGCGGTCTGCTAGCTAATTCGGAGGTGTCTATGTAAAGTAGAGGGGTGGGGAGGAATAATCCCTGCTTAGCATGGAGAAGCCAGGCAGATGCAGAGGGGAGGGGCCAGCCCTGATGTGGAGTAGAGAGCCCTACCCAGTCCAGAGAACATGCTGGGATGCTGGGGGTGTCTGGTTTATCTTAAACCAGCAAGGGGTCTGGGACAGACATTGCATAAACCAGTTTGAGCCAAATCAGTTGAACCTGGTTGAATGTAGTATCAGACTTATCTGAAATCGGTTTCAGCCATTTTCAAACTGGCTTATGTGCACTGAACATCTGTTCCGTTACAGGTTTAAACCAGTTTCAGATCACTTAAACTGGCTTATGTGTAATGTCTATCCCTAGGCCAGTTGTCTTCTAAAACACCTTAGCCCCAACCCTGCTTTTGTTATACTTGCCTGAAGTACAGATCCCTTCAAAAACTTGTACACCAGGGTAAACAAATTTTTCCTCTGGAAACAGTTAATGAACTGACTGGCACAACATAACCCAGTTCATTGCCTGGGATCCTAGACCAAATTACATGCGCATGCACACACACACAAAATTTGGAAAAGCTAGATGAATATGCAAAACTGGAAATGAAAATTACATGTGTTATAGCTAAAGTGGTCAGGCTTCAGAAAGACTTTAGTGAGCCAGTAGGAACACATTCATCTGTTAAGCAGAGAAGCAGTTGGTAGGCATTTGCCTGTAAGTTCTCAAAATAAGACAAAGCCAAAAACCTTGTACTTCTTTGGTGTAGATATTTATTGTAAGATCCATTAATTCTGTTTTATTTTGTCCTGTAAGAGAGTCTAATGTGGGGCATTGAGCAACTTACAGTATATGAAATTATTTAACGCTTGCTAAGCCAACAGCGCTTCTTTTGACGGAGGATTTTGATCTTGACTGTTATTTCACACTTCAAAACGCTCACTTAAGTCTTTTTTCTGTCTCTGAGCAATGCTAAGCTGTAAGACTCCTTTTTTTTCCTGAATAAACCACGGTATAGTACCTTTCCACCACACAGGCACTTAAAAAAGTTAACTTGAAGGCATGTGGATTCTAAGAGGTAAGCATCAGCTTCAGAAAAAGACAACTGAGACTGTGCGTTTAAATACACAGTACCCTAGGAATGAGTATTACAGGATCGCCACACCCTGGGCCAGAATATGGTGATGCTCATTTGGCAGCCAGAAAAATCCCACCCTGCAACCATCCACACATTTGGAATTTGGAAAGAGCAGAGCAGAAATTCAATGCTCTAAATATGGTAGCAGAGTGAGAGGGATGGGGGCAGGGCAGGGAGGGAGACTGCCCATCCTTCCTTGCCAAGAGAACAGACACTGCATGTGTTGTTTCCATAACTGAGATAACAATGTGCTCTTTCATAAAATGCAGGTGGCTTGAAGCATTACAGAACAGGGACATTATGACTTACCATGATAGTGTTAGTTGAAAGGTTTGGAGTCTAATGTACATAAAAAAGCCTTTGCTGAGCATATTGCTGCTGCATTAAGTATCAATGAAAGCTGCATAACTTCTGGTATGAATCTAACCACCATAGAAAAATGAATGGGAAGTATTAAGAGTGGAAGATAGTATTTCAAAGTATAATGAATAGCATCTAATTCATTGGAGAATACCAGGATGAAGTCACAGGGAAATAACAGTGCTGTTTGAAAAAGAAATATGGAGGGTCCATGAGCAATCTACAGCACCAGATGTAAAAAATAAATCAATGGGAAGATCTCTGAGAACTGCTAAGGACCAAACTTTGAACAGAGTGGCCTAACTGGACAGAAACATGAAAGATCCATGCTGATGAAGACGATTCTACAGTTCCCAGAGAATTTATGGAGCCCACAGTACCACAGCCCTGCTCTGATATCTCACTATTGGAAAAAGACGCACAGAGATCTACCACCAAACGTCAAGAATCAAGCATCAGAACAGAAATCCAACCAGCATGATATTGGAAGAGAAGTATTATCACCATAAGGAACCTGAGGTCCAGAGAAGTGAAGTAACTACCCTCCAACAGACATAAAATCATTAGCAGAATCAGAAGCATATTAGATCTCCTGATTCCCTATTTAATGCTTTAATCATGTCTTTCTTCCTCTCTGGGGCAAAGTCCTGCCTAATTTGTCCAATGCCAAGGGGCTGAAAGTTACAAGTGGAAAAATCCTGTGTCCTGACTGAATGCCTTCCGGTATTTCCAACTCTACTCTCAGTGCACTTTCTAGCCAGCGGCCTACGTTCTGGATTGAAGAGCAGCTGAAAAGCAGAACGCTGAGCACAGAACGTAAAAGACTTCACCCACCACCCCCTGTAAATAAAGGAGAAAGAAGGGAGCACTATTGATTGCTGCAGTTGTACTCCTCTCTCAACCTCCAAGATGAGGCCTTCGCAGTACCCATCATAGTTATGACCTTCCAGAAACACAGTGCTGCTTCAGGGCAGAAAGCAGTATGGTATTAATAGTAATTTGATGTTAGAGCTTCAGGGAACATGTGGGGAATGAATACACAAGCCTGCCTACTGTCTTCAACAAAGTTTTAATTATTGTCAGCTAATTAGGTCAATTCAACCTCCTGTAAGACTTAGCACCTCTCTCTCTCTCCAAGTATTCAATTTTTTGGCAAAATTGTGGGCAAAGTCTTCCTGGAAAGCCCTCTGCCTTGCCCAGCTCTAATAATACAAAAAGCAGAGGTGAGCAAAGTTATGTTTTGGCTAGAAGTCACTTTGGTCTCATGTTTGTGACCTGATTGATGATGCAACCAGAGATGCTGAACCAACTGCTGCCAAAGAGGGTGCAACCATTTTAAAAATCTGCTTTTTTGCTTATTAAAATCTGTTTGGTACCAAGGGAGGAGAGAGAGAGACTGCAAACTACATTTGGAATATGGGTCCTATTTGTCTTCCCTGTCATCTTGTTACTTCAAAGTTAGACTGAAATATCAAGGGATAGTGACAAAGGCATAACAAATGAGGGTCACCAAAAGCTCAACTACTCTTTACTCAGTGGAAACCCCTGTAGACAAAGAGTTGGCTTTTGCCCAGGGCAAACAGGTCTTTTAAATCTGAAGTTCCAGGGGCCAGTAACTAAGCAATGGATCAACTGATAAGCACCTTGATCCCTGACAAAGAGGATTGGGGGCTATATAACTGCGGGCTTCTCATTTGCCATTTTGGAAAGATAGCAAAACCGAAGTCACTGCCAGGTGAAAAAAGCAGAAGATGGAGGGGGAGAAAACTGGCTACAAGAGAGATAGATGATGTGATTCAGAAGAAAAGCCATGACCTAGTTGGTCTAATAAAAGATATCACCTCTACCCAAAGAACCTTGCCTGCCTATGACTTAGAGGAGGAAGTTCCTAGACACATTAAAGGACTCTGACCTAAAAGCAAGCAACCCTTCCAAGTGGCAATGAAACTGAGGCAAGAAAATGTGTGTAGGTCCTTAATGTTATGTCTAGAAGTGTACATTTTGTTACGTCTCAGCTCTGTGTTCTTGGGCAACCCTGGCACAGGATGCAGTCTGTCTGACTCACAAGGACTCACCCCCCTCCCTCCCCTCCTCTACCTAAACGAAACCGATTAAGATGCAGTGAGAGACGCACCTAAAACTCTCCAGATAAGGGTGATAAGAGTGAAACAACTGCCCTAGGTCTCATTTACATCCAAGATGGAACCAGATGACCATTCATTTACATGAGAGATGGAAAACAGAAAGCCTGAAGCAGAGACTGCAGTGAATTCTGGGACCAGAGAAGCAGGAGAGCGCTGCATGATGGGGAATCTGTGCTTCCAATGTTAATTAACCCATGTTCACACACACCCAGCTCAGCATTTATCAGACCAGTTCTAATCTGGATTTGCTAAGGACTCCCCCCCCCCCCCCGACACACACACACACACACACACACACACACACACACACACAGCTCTAAGTTTAATAGGTGTCTCGGGCCATACATTCCCCGGTCCCACTATGGGAGGCCTATTTAAACTTGATTGACTAAAACTCGGTTGCCGGGTTAGGGAATGCTGAGGCAAGAGACCGAGTCCGAGGGGGTACGGGCAACATTTGAACAGTGGTTAAGGGTTCATCACAGCATCCAGCCTGCTGGAGCCCTAATCCCAGGTGTTGTCGTATCTTTCCCGAGACGACTGGTGGGAGTCCTCTCCACAAAAGGTTATGAGCACCCCAATAATTGCTTTAAGTCTGTTAAAAGACTATAGTAAAATCTGGAAAAGTCATGCTAAGCTGAGGCTTGTGCACAACAAGTAAAAATCCAAAATCCTGATGCTGCAAGCCCATCAGGATATCTGCCATCCATAAGAATCTCAAGCTGGCTCCCAAGTATTTGGGTTACTCCCTTATCTTAAGTGTTTCCTGATTATCAATCAGTTTCCTGAGATGGTCCAAACCAGATAACCCCTTGTCAATAGAAAAGACAATGATTTACACTACTGAGGGTGCTTCAAAGCAGCTGAACTGAGGGTATAAAAATCTGTAAGTGTGTGTGCTTAAAAAAGAAGGAGAAAGAAAGAAGAAGAAGAAGCAGGAGGAAAGAAGGAGGAAGAAAGAAGAAGAAGAAAACTCCTGTGCTGACACCATCCCCTGTCGTTCTTGGGACGCTGGAAGAACAGATCGTCTCTCTCTTCAAGGATTGTGCTACGGACTGTGCCTGTCAGCTTTGCAGCCTGAGTACCGTGGACTCGGTGAGATTCCCAGCGTTCTCTCTTCTTTCTAGGCATAAACTTCTGAACCTGAACTGTATCAGTTAAGCTTGAGCTAAGTTTCCCCAAATACTTAGTGAAACCAGGGTAGTATTGTCATTGTTTGTGTTTGTTTTTCTTTTGCATGTCTATTACTACTAGTACTATTATATATTTCATATGCTTAGCAATAAATAACTTTTATAGGCAAACTGGTAGTAATTGGGTATATTTTTCCTTCTCTGCTTCTTTTTCCTCCTGTGCTCTGCAGCAACGCTTCTTTTACCTATGCTAAAGATCCCTGTGAAGCCTAAATTATTGTGGGGTCTGCTCATCAAGAGGCCAAAGATTGGGACGTGCTGAGTTTGAAACACATAAGGGGATCAGCTTGTACAGGCTGATTGTCCCAGTTTGACTCAGACGTGCCCTTATGAACTGAATGCTGGCCCATGAGGGTGTCAGCTGGACACCCAGCCGGATTCAGAGGGATTCTGTTCACCTGTGTGCTTGTGTCTGACTGCATTTTATTGTTGCTCTTATGAACTGATTCTTGGCATATGAGGGTGTCAGCCTGTCCATGCTGATCAGCCCGCCCAGGTCAGGCGTGTCACGTTAATTTGTGTGTGTTTGTGTGTATGACTGATTTGGTGACTGGAGGAACCCAGTCCCATTGAGATTGAGTCCTGCAAGATAGCTCCACTGGGGGTGAGGGCTTGCAGAAGGGAGAAATACAGCTCCGTATAGTAACACAAGCAGCACATTGACAGAATCACCAAGACCCTAGAAACTATCCCTAATAAATGAGCACACCCCAAAGTAATGGGCAAATTTGGTAACAATTTCTTGTGCTAGCTGAATAAAGAATAAGCATTTTAGGGGAACCCTTTCAAAGCCTGCATAGAATCATAGAAAAGAAGGCTAGAAAAGACCTCCAGAGATCATCTAGTCCCGCCCTGTCTAAAGCAGGATCATCCCTATCCAAGCCATCCCATACAAATCCTTGGCTAACCTATTACTAAAACTATATAGTCAACCCTGTCACACAACCAGCAAGCTTAGCACCATAACCTCCCATAAGTGATGAAGGGGGACAATGGTGGTCAATGTCCTGCTGTTGCAGGGGTTGTTACAATACACTCAAGAGATCCAGGGAAGAGGGCCATACCCCCTGCTACAGAGGAAGAATCCCCTCCTACTGCCACCCCAACAGTCCTTACCAATCTGACCATGAGGTAACATTCCTTCCTGACCCCAAATGTGACAGATCCATCTGCCCCTGAGCAGAAGGGCAAGATCCTCTAGCCAGGGTCCTCCAGGTTTTTAACCCCAGCAGGAGCTTTGGCACAGCCCAGTCAAAATCCCCAGCCTTGACTGTAGCCAGCACTCAATGCTTCTGAGGCAGATGAAAAAAAACACAACCCTGACACATGTAGCAACAGGATGGGGGTGGAAATAATTCTTCCTAGCAACCAACAAAGCCGAGAAGCTCATCTATTTTCTTCAAGAATCACATAACCTTGAAGGAGTGTAATGCAAATCCACAGCACCCACAAACGTGAAGCTCTTGGGAGAGTGCTCAAGCAGCTGGGGAGTCTGGGGATCAGTATGTACTAGGGGGAAAGTGCAGCTGGATCTGATGGTCCTACTTATGACAGGATCACAGCCAGCCTGTGCAACGAAGGCATCCAGGGAGGACACGGAAAATATGTTTTGTTGTTGGCTACTTAGACAAGAGAAATTTAGGAGCGTGTAGACCTGGTATAGTGCACCCCAAACACAGCAAATTGTGAAGGTCCTAGCTGGTTAGACCTCACCTAAGACTGCATGACAGATGCGGTGCCAAAATATTTCAGATAGCTGACAAGCCCTCTAACCAGGGGGAAAGTGCAAGCCTATGGAATGTGTATGTAGGCATCTGCACATCTATCATGCATTCAAGATTCATTGTCAGTGCACTATCATCAAACCACAGGCTGATGAGCAGTGGGGCTGCAGCAAAACAAATCCATTTAACCAAACTATAGGGACTACTTAGGCTGATCAAACTGTTTTAATCAAGAACTGTTAAAGGGATTTTTGCCATAATTATCCTATGGCAGGCTGCAAGATCTCTTCTGGTATAAGCAGCCTTCATGTAGACAGGCATCAGCTGTCATCACTATTTTAATTAGTGTTGATTAAACATATGTGAATCAGAGTTACAGGAGACACTAATCAACACAGCAGCAAATTGCTAACCCTGGTGGAGCTGACTGGATTAAACATTCATTAGCAATTTTTGGAAAACTTCCTTCCACAGAAAGGGCCATGGAGTTATGCTAGTTTATACAATGTTTTACAGCTGTCAGTATTCAATATCATACCCTTGTAGGTGTGCATGGTACTTAGACATGTAAAATAACAAGGTCCCTGTCTTGTAGTGCTTACAATCCAGTCCAGGCAGAAAAGCACAAGTAGAAACATTAGACATCAGCTAGGGAGCAGGGACAGGTTGGGGGAGAATGTGAAGAAATTATCTTTGGCACATCAAAGAGTTGGAAAAAATCCATCAGCAGGCGCTTAGAGCAATTTATCTATTTCAGGTAGCAAGATAAAATCATGAATAATGAGCCCTTCCAAAGATTTTGCAGAACAGCACTGGAGCAATGCTTACAGAAGCATCTCCCTGCCCCAGTGTATTCAGACAGGATACAGAACCAAAGGGGAAAAAAACTTTATTTACTAGATTTATATGCGAGCCTTTAACTAAAAGAGGCAGATAAATGTCCTGCCAAAGAAACTTCTCCCATTGAGACAAATCACAACCAGAGCTAGGAAACCTTGTGTTTTCTCTTTCCACAACTACCTGATAAAAAGTGACATCTGCACCCAGCACTCACCTTTGAAACTCCCTTGGCCTTTTGAGTGCATTCTCAGGCTGTCTCTACCCCTGACCCAGACTTCTCTGAGGTTCCTTTTCTCCTCTCTATATTACTAAACCCTGGTAGGGGTAATCCAAATGATCTTAAATAAGGTTGGAGAAAATCACAACATAAATGTTAAGAACATGATGGAAACAGACCCTAAATGAACCTCGATACCATTTGAACAATTAAAGAACTATGTGTCTTTGTTCTTTTGCTTGACCCTTTGCTCAAAATCTAAGTATTATCTTTTGAATGTATCACTTGAAGGCTTAGGGGATACATCTCTGAAGATCAAGTTTACCAAAACCTCTTTGTTCATTTGGGTTAGTGGCTCCATCTTGTCATCTCATGTGACAGATTCCATTCATAGATTCATAAATTGTAAGGCTGGAAGGCGCCTTGGAAGATCATCGGGTCCAGCCCCCTGCACAAAGCAGGAAAGATAACTGGGGCTCAGGTGACCCCAGCAAGGTGACCTTCCAGTCTCTTTTTGAAGGTTTCCAGGGTAGGTGATTGCACCACCTCTGGAGGGAGCTTATTCCACAGTCTGGACACCCCAACTGTCCAGAAGTTTTTCCTAAAGTTGAGCCTGAATTGATCTTCCAGGAGTTCATGGCCATTACTCCTAGTTTTCCCCCTGGGTGCCCTGGTGAAAAGTTGCTCACCGAGCCCTTGATGTACTCCCGTAGTATAGCGATAAGCTGTTACCAGGTCCCCACTCAGCCTTCTTTTCCTCAGGCTGAATTGTCCCAGATCCCTCAGTCTTTCCTCATATGGCTTGCCTTTTAAGACTCTAGTCATACAGGTGGCTCTTCTTTGGACTCTCTCAAGCTTGTCCACACCCTTGTTAAAGTGTGGTGCCCAGAACTGGACACAGTACTCCAGCTGCAGCCTCACCAGTGCCAAGTAGGGAGAAAGAATCACCTCCTTGGTTTTGCTGGAGATGCATCAATTGATGCATGCCAAAGTATTATTTGCCTGGCTACAGCTACAGCCTCACACTGCCGGCTCATATTCATACTGTGGTCTATTATTACCCCCCAGGTCTCTTTCATTTGTGGTGCTGGTCAGCTTGGTACCGCTAAGCCTGTATGTGTGTTGGGGGCTGCTCATCCCGAGGTGGAGCACTTTACACTTCAGTGTTGAACTTCATCAGATTCTGATCTGCCCAACTTGGCGGCCTGTCTAGGTCCACCTGTATCTGTAGCCTATCTTCAAGCGTGACCATGCTTCCCATAACTTGGTGTCTTCCACGAACTTGGCCAGTGAGCTCTTCACCCGTACATCCAAATCGTTAATAAAGGATGTTGAAAAGTACTGGACCAAGCACTGACCCCTGCGGGGCACCGCTGCCCACTTCTCACCAGGATGACACAGATCCGTTCATGTTTTCCTATAATATAAATATGGCTTAGATATAATGAATACCGAGCCAGCAGCTTACAGCCCAAAGGATCTCAAGATCAGCAGAGTGTAGAGAGTCTGAAATGGGAATGT
This sequence comes from Alligator mississippiensis, assembly GCF_030867095.1. Classification (NCBI taxonomy): domain Eukaryota; kingdom Metazoa; phylum Chordata; order Crocodylia; family Alligatoridae; genus Alligator; species Alligator mississippiensis. The sequence continues at coordinate 95,925,528 of NC_081825.1, forward strand.
CCTCTTCCAGACATTGGGCACAGGATAGCATGAAACAATCTGTACCACACCTATGCTGAGCCGAGTGTCTTGTAGTGGTTACATTGGCTTTTGGGTTCTACATGACTTTGATGTGCAAGAAAAATAGTGCAGCCCAGGATCTTACCCTTTGTGGTTGTGAAGAAAACCTTCAGAATATGAACAGTGTGTAAACCAGACAGACTGAAATGGAGTAAGAACTGTTCCCATTTGTTTCAGTATGGGGTATACCTATGAAAAGGTAATGGTAACTTAAATGTCAAGAGCGCTAACTATTTCACCACTTCTCAAAGCTCTCAAATCAATCCTTTTTTCATAATTTGCCCCTGTTTTTAGTCACAACCCCCATCTGGTTCTTTAACTATCTAGGAAAAAAGTGACATTACAGATCTTGAGTTAGTAGGGAGCTTACTTTGTACAGTGCATATTTGTTCTCTTAACAGCCTCCATGGGATCTAGTCCTTCTTCATATAGGTCATACTCGCTCTTCTCAGCTCCTATATGATCATCAGTTCTCACATTCTGTAACACCCTGTACCTCTTCTCCCACCATTTTATAATGCACAGGTTCCACAAGAGGTTCTATATCCTTTTAAACACATTTCTTCCTTCCTCACACCCATGGGAACACAATCATTTGTTTCTCTTCTACAAAATTTCCAACCCTACAGGATTCCTTTGAAATGACTCAATTACTAACAGGCCATGATCAGTTCTAACTAGGAATATTGACAAACAAAGAAGGGGTTGGGGGGAAGAGTAATACTGCACCGAGTGTCAGTGGAAAAGTTTGTGCGTATAACACTCGCACGTACTTTTGGGTGGAACAGAACTAATACATCAGTGCATCAGACGGAAGTGACGTGAAAGATAGTAGGTCCTTGTTTGCCAGTCCAGGAGTGCCGGTAGTCAATTCCAGCCAATTCCAGAATGCCACTACCATCTCCTTGTTATATGTTTGCACAAAGCTTTGCACAATGGGGACCCAGGTCCATAACTAAGACTCTTGGCTGCCTCATTACTGAAAATAAAATATAATAGTAAAACACAAAAGTCAACATGCAGATAAGTATAGTGACCAATTGCAGCTTTAAGGGCCAAAGTCACAATGGGCAAGGACAAGTTTTTGAAGTGGGTTGTATTATATTGACAAGAGAAAAGGATGTTTCTTTCACATGGCTACCAGGACCAAGCTGTAACTAACTGTACCTGAGTTGTAGAAAGGTCCATCAATGAGGCACTGAACTTTTTAGAACATAGATGTCAAACAACCTCATTGTGTGCCTGGGGATGGACCCAGACCATGTGGCTTCTTGCAGACCAGGCCTGGGCTGGGGAATGAGGAAGTTGTGGCAGCAGATCTGGCTGTGACCTGGAATACATGACAATGGTGGTGGCACCTCCAAACCAGAGTGTCTGGTGGCAGCTGCAGCCCCAGCCACATGGTCAATGCCAGAGCTGGAGCTGCCACCACCATGTGCCCCATGTTGGTGAGGTAAGGCTGTGGCAGTACAAATAAGAGAAGCAAACAGAGGGCAACCAGGCTGTTTCAGCCCTTGCTCACCCTCCTGCCATAGATCACTGTGTCCACTGCCCGAGGGCCCTGGATTCTGCAGCAGGTCACTCCACAGCCACGCTGATTGTCTGGCAGGTTGGATAGAGGGGCTCTAGCGTGCATGAACCCATTGAAGTTTTTGATGAATCATTCATCTGCAACATGGACAACGAAAAAGGATTGTTTGAATTTCAGTCGGTGTTTCATTTATCTTCGCTTCCTGAGTAATGATGAACAAGTTCCTACGTAAGCATTGCCTGCCTTAGGCCAACTGCTGCAGGATTAGCCTCATCTGCAAGCACTCACACAAGCAGCTTATCAGGCACCTGCTCCTTACTGTTGACTTTTCACACCTCTTAGCCATTATTTCTATGTCCTTAGCAGCCCTGCCTGGTTTACTAATCTCTTACCTCATGATAAGTTAGTCCTTTTTCATTTTGTCCTAGAACAATGCTTCGTTTTGTTTTACTTGGTTCTTCAACAGAAAGCATCAAGAACCTGCCAGTCATCATCATCATCATCATACATATATATTTAGATGTATACCTTGCCCTATCCAGAAAGGCTCAGATCTTACAATATATGACAGACAAACCCCAGGTAAGAAACAACACCCTTCAGATGACACCCCAAAGCTTGAAAACTCCACCGCACCCTAGTCATGGGTGTATCACTTCTGAAAAAACTCCCCAGACTCAAGCAGTGCAGAACACCAAAGGAATAACAAAATGCTTCCCCTCTACTTATAGCATTTTGTATTTTATATAGTATATAATATTTTATTCCTCCAGTAGTACCTCCAGCTCACATGCACACATTATCTCTCGTATGGATAGAAATAAACAATCAAATCTGTTTTGCATAAACTCAGCAGTTACATACACTGTGATAGACTTCATTAGTTTAACTCAAGACCACACATGCGTTTGATTCTCAAGAGCCCTTTGTGCACATGCTGCTCAGACCCAAATGTCAAGATGATGGAAAAAAACAAGGACAAAAAGGATTTTTAATGTTAAATGGCTAAATCTAGGGAGTGTGTTTCAAGTAGGACCAGATGTCTCTCCCTGACTAGGCAGATAGGGCACAAGGTAGTACAATAAGACATATGGTCAAATTTATTGCAAGGAACAGGGGAATAAAATGAAAGTTACTCACCTATAACCATCTCTGGATACATTGCAGACACCCAAGAACAGCGATGTTGAAAGGCTACTTGAGGAAGGATTCCAGTTAGCAGGTGTCTTCACACTGTGTTCACATCCCCTCCTTGTTTGGCTGGCCAGCTCTTGGCCCTCTGCTGATTCTCCAAAACAAGTTCATTCACATGAAAGTTCGTTCCTTCCTACCAATCCAGCAATGCGTCCCATGGTCCTAACTAAAAAGTATATACAAGGAATGTGGATTGGAATCGTAGGAAAGTAGGGCTAGAAGCAACCTCAGGAGGTCATCTAGTCCAAACCCCCACTCAAGGCAGGATCATCCCTATCCAAATCATGCTAAAATATGTTAGACAAACAACTGTCTTAGCAACTTCACAAACAACTCTCTTGTACAACTACCCAGCATAGTGTCCAAAACATCAACAATACCCTGTCTTACCACAAGTAAGGCAGGGGGACAAAGGCACTATCAAATATCCTCCAAAGCAAGGATAGAAAGTTACTGTTAATATATACAGAAGATCCAAGGAAGAGAACCATGCCTCCACTACTACAGAGGAAGGCAAAAACAGTCTGTACCAGTCTGACTGTGGGGTAAAATTCCTTCTTGATCCCAGATATGATGATGAGTCTGACCTTGAACAGAGAGGTAAGACCCTCTGGCCAGAAATCTCTGGGGGTTTTTGGTCTCAGCAGAAGCATTGGCACACCCTGTTAAAATCTCAGTGCTAACAACTAATGCTTCTGAGGAAAGCAAAAATAAACCTTGACACCCATAGCAACAAGAAGGGAAAACATTCCTTCCCAGCCCCATGTGGCAACCAAATCCCAGAAGCGTGGGATAACTAAACACCTTCCACTATGCACTACAACCTGGGCAAGCCACTCTAAGCATCACACATCCTTCCTAGAGAGCCGGAACTCCTCTATCATCTTATCTACTCGGTAAATTTATCCACCCTGTAAAATTATGAGCATGGTCTTCTCCAATTTCCACCTGCTCTGGGCTACAAAGCTCTTCTAATGGTTTCAGAATGATGCATGTATGGTGATCTTATGGGCTTCCAAATGTTGCTCTTCACAGCATACTGTAGGCGTTGCTACTCTTAAATCATCCCTGACACATGCTTATCCAAACTCTTCTTGAAAACCTTCAGTGAAGTAGATTCTACATCTTCCTTAAGCAGTCTATTCCATTGCCTCTCTGCTCTAACAGTGAAGATTTTTTTCCTGATAACCAATTTAAAATCTACTTTGCTGTAAATTTAGGATATCCCATTCGGTTTCTCTCTCTGACATCTTGATCTTCCATCCCTCCTCTGGCTCTTTCCATTCACAATGCAAGCATGCTTTAGTCCCTGCCACCTAAACAAATACTGTCTTGCTCTCATGTTACACTCACTGGATGTGCTGTTTATAATGTACTGCCTGGAGTTCCTCTTCTCCAGTTCCATTGCAGATCCTGACCTTTCCGATCTAGCTTGTTCTCAAACTGTTCTCAAATGACCTCTTCCCTGCCAGATCTCAGAACCTATACTCATCCTCAGCCTCCTTGACTGGCCAGCAATTTTAATGCTGTTGGCCATGCTCCTGATTTTGAAATCCTGCCTTCCCTTCAGTTCCTTGAGTCTCCTTCCCTGGTTTTCATCCTGCCTCTCTAATAATTTTTAACGTGCCTTCTTCATCATTTCTCCAAACTTTTGTGAGTGCTGTTCTTGTTTCACTTTTCTTCTCTCTAACCTTTATCTGGGCAATCTCATCAGCAAACATGAATTCAGCTACCATCTCTACAGATCTACCTCTCTTCTCCAGACCAAATTCAAATCTCAGCCTCTCTCTGAAATCTGCTCTAGGATGTCTAGCTGTTAGTTCAATTCAACAAAACCCCTTATTTTTCTCATCCAAAGTCTTCCTCCCACATTATCATTCTCTCTGTCAGTCCCTCAAGCCCATGACACAGGCATCATTTTGTCTACAATCTTCTGCTAGATCCTTACATTCAGGTTTTTAAATATAACGTATATCAGACATAACCCTATCCTACTGCATAGCCAAAACCAGGCTTTCATTATCCTCTATCTCAATTACGTTAACATCATTGTCTCTGGCCATAGATTTCATAGACATTAGAGGCTGGAAGAGACCTCACAAGATCGAGTCCAACCCCCCCTGCCATAAGCAGGAAGTCTGCTAGGGTCAAATGATTCCAGCAAGATATGCATCCAAACACCTTTTGAATGAGTCGAGAGTAAGTGCTTGGACCACCTCTGGGAGGAGTCTGTTCCAGACACTGGACACTCGGACTGTAAAGAAGTTTTTCCTTACATCCAGTTTAAATCAGCTTTCCAGAAGTTTGTGGCCGTTAGACCTTGTTATCCCTTGGGGAGCCCTAGTGTAACGGGAGGCCTGCTCAGGGCTGATCTAACTGTGGCCCACCCACCTGTTCCTGGGCTAACCTCCCGTGTTCTCGCCCGCTGCACCTTGATGGTATAATTAATTAATAGATGTTAATTAAGCGGGAGGCTGCCCATTTCATGCCCCGATGCCAGGGGGCACTGTCTGCGGCTCCATTCCTCCCCTGCACCGCAGCCCAAGCCTCGCAGATGGCGTCTATGTTCTCATAATCATCGGCCCCTCACTTTGGGCCCCAGAATCCTATTATTGAACCCCAACTGGATTCCTCTCTTCAGGCGGATTCTTCCACCGTCATACCGGGCAACACAGCTCCCTGAACTGATTCCCCTTTGGGTGTGATCCCCGCACTGGGACCTTCGGCTCTCTAGCCCTAGCCCACCTCCAGGCCAGTCGGAACGCTAAGCCCTCAGCTCTTGGGCGTTCCTTGTGGTGGGCCCCAGCCCTTCGACCCTTCCAGTCCTGGCCCCAGCATAGGCCAGTCAGGGGGAGTTCAGACAGGCCTGACTCTATGGCCCTTTCTCACTCTCTGAGGGTCCACCATCTGGGCCCTCCAAACTAAGGGGTAACCCACCCGGTGGTGGGGACTAGGGGTTAAGGCACCCTGACCCGCCTTTCACCGGGGTGGTAACTGGCCTGGCATTTCCTGGGGGCTCCTGCACCACTGAGAGCCCCACCAGGCCACCCACTCCCGGCAGGGTGCAGTTTTAGGTCATGCCCAGGAGCCTCCTTACCATCCCCTACAGCTCCTCCCTTACCTCCAGATGATATCAGCAGCCTTCTGGCCAGGCGGTGTTGTTACCTGGGCTCCAGCATCAGAACGGCCCTGTTTATATGGGCAGCCCTGAAACTAAAATGGCTGCCCTCATCAGGCACCTGCCGGCTGCTGCCTTCTGGCCCACAAACAGTGCCCTGCCACACATGATAAACAACTGTTCTCCTAGAGCCTGGTACACACCATTTATATACTTATAGGCTGCCACCAAGTGCCCCCTGAGCCTTCTCTTCTCCAGGCTGAAGAGTCCCAAGTCCCCCAGCCTCTCCTCGTAAGGCTTGCTCTATTGGCCTTTGATCATGTGGGAGTCCTTTGCACTCTCTCAAGCTTATCCACATCCTTCCTGAAGTAGGGAGCCCAAAGCTGGATGCAGTACTCTAGCTGTGGTCACACTAAAGACGAGTAAAGCGGGAGGATGACATTCCTGGTTTTGCTTGAGATGCATCGGTGGATACATGCCAGAGTTTGGTTTGCCTTGCCAGCTATGGCATCTCATTCATGGCTCATGTTCATCTTGTATCAGTCAAGACCCCCAAGTCTTGTTCGGCTGTGAGTGTAACACTGCCGAGCCTATAAGTATGATGTTGTTTTTTCCTTCCAAGGTGGAGGACCCTGCAGTTGTGTACATTGAATGCCTCAGGTTTTGGTCTACCCACCTTGCGAGCCTGTCCAGGTCAGCCTGTATCCCCAGCCTATCCTCCATTGTGACTGCTTTTCCCCATAGTTTAGTGTCATCCATGAACTTTGCCAGTCTGCATCTGACACCCAAATCCAGATCATTAATGAAAATGTTGAAGAGTACTGATCCAAGTACTGAACCCTGAGGGATACCACTGGTTACCTTGCAGCATGTTGATTTGTTCCCATCAACCAATACTCTTTGGGTCTGACCCCAGAGCCAGTTCCCCAAGCATTGGAATGTGGGATGGTCAAGGCCACAGTTCTCCAGCTTAACCATGAAAACATCACGGGAGACCAAGTCAAAGGCTTTCTTGAAATCTAGATCTATGACATCAACCTCATCCCCCTTGTCCAGGCAACGTGTCACCTGGTCATAGAAGGAGACGAGGTTGGTCAGGCAAAACCTTCCAGCAACAAAGCCATGTTGGCTGGCACTCAGAAAGTTGCCTTCCGTTAGCCTGTTTTTGATGGAACCCTTGATGATTTTCTCCAGGATCTTTCCAGGGATGGATGTCAGACTGATTGGCCTATAATTCCCCAGATCTTCCTTCCTTTTTTGAAGATTGGGACCACGCTGGCTCTTTTCCAGTCTTCCAGTACCTCTCCCAAGCACCACTAGTTCTCAAATATCTTCACCACAGGGTGTGCTATGATGTTCACCAGCTCCTTCAGGACTCTCTGGTGCTTTCCATCTGGGTCCACAGACTTATGGATGTCAAACCTCTCGAGGTGTTCCCTTACTTGATCTATGTCAGTTGTGGGCCCATCTCGCACCCCCTGGATGCTTTGTGTCCTGTCCAATAGGGCGACCCCATCTGGTGGGTGGAAGACTGATGCAAAGTAATAATTTAGGAGATTGGCCTTTTCCTGAGCGTCAGACATCAGCTGCTCCATTTGGTCTAGCCAGGAGTCCAATGTTGCCTTTCTTCAACTTCCCACATATCTGAAGAAGGATTTTTTGTTGCTCTCAATTCCCATGGCTAGCCTGAGTTCGGTTTCTGTCTTGGCTTTTCTGGTCTGCTCTCTATTGACACAGGCTAGTGCTGTGTAGTCCTCCTTGGTAATGATTCCCATTTTCCATCTGGTGTAGGCTTCTCTTTTTAGTTTGATGTATGCTCACACCCATGCACAATGCTGCAGCAAAGAGTATTCTCCTGGCCTATTGTTTTGACTATGTCACTTCTCTTTGTGTCCCCTTCATTGTTTCCCTTATCAAACACATGCTATACAGCTTCACTTGAGAGGATGTTCACAGCCTGTCCCCTCCCCACCAGCCATATCATTTACATTGTCAAGACCTTTCCTTTAGGCAGCCCACCTTCCCCTTCTCCATCAGCTAGCTGCTAAGCACTTTTGTGCTTTATTCCCAAACTGCTCTTTGTTTCATTGTGGGTGTGTCTACACATGCACATTTACTGCACAGTAACTGAAATTGTGCAGTATGGGCACGCATCTATACGTGCATGCCTGTTCTGCACAGTAAATATGGCGATTTACACTGACTAGAGCAGTAATGCACATGTAGACACCTTACTGTGCAGTAACACTGTGTCTGTGGATTGACTTGGGACTAACAGCGTTAATGCACTTCAACTCCCCTCCCCTCTGGGGGAGGGGAGGAGGTGAGGGAAGATTCTTACCTGCGTGCATTGGTGACATGTAGGGGGTGCACGCAGGTGCACGTGCACCCCCTGAGCATGGTGGTGCACCCCCCTGTGAAAAGGTGCTGCTGACACTGGCAGGAGCACCTGTAGGTGGTCACCGCTTGCCACCCTGACCCACTCCCCACCCCGCCTTGCTGCTGACACCACCAGTGGCATCTGTGGGTGGTCCGTGATTGCCACTGGCTGCCACTGCCGGTGGCGTCTGTGGGTGGTCACCGACCACTGGTTGGCCCTCCCCCACCACCAACAGTGCTGTGGCCACCTGCGGGAACACCTCACTTGTCACCGCCACACTCCCACCACCGAAAGCACTGCTGCCACCTACAGGAGCCTCTGGGGACACGTGGTGTTCATGCCTGCTTGGGGGAATTTTTAAAAACTCCCCTGCTGCTGCTGCTTCTATGGCATGGTCTGCCCACCCTGGCGTTGAGGGTTGGGGGCACACTGGGAGCCAGAATATAGCCACTCCTGCAGCACAGGTTCCTGCTTCTGCACCCCTCTTTATGAAATCCTGAATCTCCCCATGGTTGAGACAACTGTGTATCATGCTGACCAACTCTGTCTCACATTTCTTTGTACTCCTCCATCTACATGTTGTTTTTCGGTTTGGTATTTACTTATTTTGTTGCATATAATGTGCCCCCAATTAAATACACATCCTGTTTCTGGAAAGCAGAATGTAGATGACAATTTTTTTTTCCCAGTCATGGCCAACTATGTGACACAGTAAGTCTTCCTGGAAACACAGTGTCCAGGAACTGTGGCTTGAGGTGATAGTGGCCTGGGATGCCATACTTCCTGCACAGGCTTGCTCTTCCCAGGAGGACTGTCATGCAAGGTTAGGTTCTAGTAAAAAGCAATAGCAACTTTTACTTCTTCACTGTAAATCAAGGGTGTTCAGCTTTTTGGTGCAATGGGCTGGGTGAGTGGTACAGGGCCCATCTGCAGGCTGGACCAGAATGCACACTCCAGCATCAGGCCCTACACTGCCTTCACTTGGCCTACTGCTGGATGGAGCCCTATGCTGCCTACCTCAGCCCCTCGCCACAGGATTGGACCCTGGACCACCCATCGGGGCCCCACACCAATCTCAGTTCCTTGCCACCTGCACTGCTTCCCTGGGGCCCCACGCTGCCTCTGCTCAGGCACATGCTGCAGGCTTATGCCCCACACTGCCCCAGTCAGCCTCTACATGCCCAGACCAGGCCTCTGGCCAGGGTTGTTTGCCATCTGACCAGTGGGACTCCACACAGGTCTGAAAATTTGGCAGTGAGAAGCAGCAATTGCTCCCACTGCTCCCCTGATGCCAAATTTTCAGATCAATGGGGCCCCTGTGGGCTGGATCTGGCCATGGGCCATGGATTGAGCACACCTGCTGTAAGTAGTTCTTTATACAAGTTCCTGTAAATAAAATGCTGTTTCCACCTCATAAGCCTCATCAAGATACTACCACAGGTCACTTGCTGCTTCAGGCACAAGCTACAGTGCTCAGACAATAGCCATGGTTGCAAGAGGGTTAACACGAGACTTCGACCCTTCAGTTTCCTGAGCAGACAAGAGAACCAGCCAGCCTAGTAGCAAAGCTGCCATGCATAGCATCTCCAGGGAGGTTCCTTTTCCAGTGAAGAAAACAGCTTCCCATCTTAAAACATGCACCCCAATTTTGAGGGGGCTGATTTTGGGAGAAAGGGGAATGGTGTATGTGAGAAAATATGGTAGATTGAAAGCTTTCTGGGGCAGGGACCACCTTTTTGTTCTGTTTGTACAGCACGTGGCACAGTGAGGTCCTATTTCATGCATGAGTTGTATGCATGACTAGGAGTACAGTACTGACAATTTTTTTTTAGTATTAAATGGCTTCCAAAAGCATTCAGAGTCCATAATCTTTCTCCCCTATTTATGATTAAGAGTCCTAGTTCTTCATGTAGCTCTTTCTTCTATATGTTATCTACAAATCAACAGCTGCCTACAAGTTAACTATCTGCCAGTGTTTTGCTTTTCAACCCCTTTGGGCATACGTGCATGCATACAGCTTTAGATATCCTCCCCTCCCTACATCTTTACTGCACGTGTACACTACACACATCCAGGCTCCTAATTAAATGTAATTAGTATTTACATTTAAATAGTAGAAGGGGATAAACCAAAACCCCATGCTTTTTGAGATTATTCAACACACTTAAACAGGAGATTCTTGAGACTCAGATGTTGAGGACAGATATCATGCTATTTTCCACAATTGGGAAGCACCTTGTATACTGTGGTTATTACCGGAAATTGTTTCTTTAGAAGTTGAGACAGGTCTCTTCTAAAGAAATTAGATGAACCTACAAAGAGTGAGAGAGTTCAAAGGTCAGTTAGCCTGAATACAGCATTAGTTGCTTGATGCCTGATGTCATCAGCATTTCAATTCACTTCTCAGCATATATACAAGCCAGAACAGAGCTGCTATTCAAGACTGGCTATGTAAATAGTGCATTTAGTATTCCTTATATGGTACGTGGAATTTTAAATGCATGTTTTTGCAATCAGTGTAACTGTGCTGGAAAAGGCAGAGTTGAACATCTGATAATTTTGTTTCATCTTCAAAAACCAAAAGTGAGCTGCATAGATCACACAAATCATTGTGTGGAATAGTTAACAAACGTTTACTATACCGCCCCAAAGATCTTGAAATAGTTCACTAATATTAATTAAGCTCTCCAATCTACCACTAAGATAAGAAAATTTTAGACTTTCATGGTGAGGCTGAGGGTGAAGCAAAGAGAAGTAGGTTGACAAGTTTTTACACGTATGCATTTCAGATTTTGTCTTTGACACCCACTGGGCCAGTAAGTTAGTGTCATTGAGACCTTGGCAGCTCCCTTGACTCCCAACTGGATCTGCTGGTTCTCAAATGAGGTTCAAGGTGTCTCAAGCTAAGCAGAAGCTAGGCAAGGGGAAATGAGTGGAAGGATTCTAATAACTTAAGGGTGTGGGACATGTGGTCTAATGACGGAGAAGGAAAGTTATTTCTAGAGTCACTGTCTGGATTTTCCTTAATCCTACTAATACAATACTTTCATACATGCTACTTTCATCACACTGGCCAATGAACACTGATATATGTATGCAATAGAACTCAAGGAGAAAAACCCAAACCGTAAAATGTAAGTGTCCAACAAGTGTGCTGGTTCATGGGCTTTCAAATACACATTCTGGGGCTGTGGGTGGGATCTGCAAAACACATCCTTGCTGCCATGTATGCAATACACAAAAAATGATCATTAGACATTTTGTGCCTGAGGCCACCAGCTGTGGTGCAGGGCTGTGTCTTTGACTCTGTCTCTCCACTGCCCTGCGGTGCTGTGCTTTGCCACCCTACCACCTCTTGGTCTTTTTTGCAGAACTCAGAGCATGAGCCCTTCCCTATGTTCCCCATGTCCTTTCTGTTTTCCTCCAGGGCTCTTTCCTCAGTGCTGTTCTTGTGCTCTGACTCCGCTGCCCAGGGCAGCGGTAGGAATGTCTTTTATCTTTCAGAGCAGCAAGAAGCTAAACATACAAATTGAAATAGGCCCCAACCAAAGCAGTGCTCTTTGGCAGTCCAGTTCAGCCCTACACCAATAAAAGATCCTATCAGGGACAGCAACATTAAGATATTGTTGAAAAATCCAGCTTCAAATAATGATGAAACACAACAGGTGGAGTTGAAGCCATCACTAACTCTCCTTCATTGTGCTGCATGTGAATTCCCTCACCACAGCCCCATGCTTCACTGGCAGCAAACCCAACAATTCAGAAATCATCAGATAATGATCACATATTTCTCATTTCTCTTTTGAGCACTGAGCTCCCACTCTGCAACCCCCACATGCAAGGAAAGCAGTTCTGAGCTGTCTCATTGTCATGCTCAAACTCAAGCTCGTTTTGGATTTCCAGAATCCAGCCTTGCCAGCACCTCATAACAAACACTTTAGAGTTCCCATTTGAATTAGATCACACATGTTTGTTCAAATTGCTGCCTGGTGGTTTGATGGGCTTCTGGACCACCCCCCCCCCCCCCGCCTGCCCCCCAACCAAATGTCAGTCCCCCACCACCATAGTTCTCATTCTGCCCCAAAACTACATCAGTCCTATACCCTTTGATCTGCATTTGCTCCTCCTGCCACCTCTCCTAGATTAAGGGAAAAAGGAATACACTTCACTGGCTTTCCACCTCCATCCCTTCCTAGGCCAAATGTGGCAAAGCCGCACTAGGCAGGAGGGAGGTCCTCTTCATTCCACATGGCCCACTGGACCCAGGATTGCAAGACTGGAAATGAGAGAGAAGCAGAAAGGAGCCAACCCATTTTCAAAGAAGGGGAGAATGGAGCAAACCTGCCCTGAACTGCTAGGCTCTTTCTACTCCCTCCTTGCTTCTGGTAAAAATAATAGGGACTGATCCCTCTTCCCCTCTCCCAGCCACAAGTTTCAGGAGCACATGAAGTGAGAGGGAGAACTTTGCATCATGCAGAAGCCGTATTTAGCTCCCTTTCTGTAGAAGGCAGCCTACCCAAGCCAGCCTGTAAGTCCTGTGAAGGGTTGGACATCTCTTGCTGTTGGAAAACTACCTGTCACAGCGGACAGTGCACCAGGACCTGCAGGCAGCACTGGTAACCTCAGCAGTTACTGTTTCTGCCAGAAACTCCCTCTCTAGCATGCCATGGCTGCCCACATCCTTGTAGGTTAGACTGTATGTGATACAGGGATTTTTTTGATCTCTGGGGTTGAGCTATTGCAAATCACCATGGATATGTTCTATTTCAAAACGTACTTTTATATGACCTGATCCAGAACTTGTTATGGGCAGGCTGTCAAAAGAAAACAAAAATGGAGCAGACTGTTAAGTTTTTACTATGAAGACACACTGTGGCCTGCAGTGTTGCTCTCAAGTATGCTGCTACCTAAACCCAAAGCAGTGTAGCCATTTCCACATGGCTCTGGGGAAGGAGCTAATTGGTACTGCTGAGGGGCAGTGCCAGTTGGCTCATCCTGTTTCCTAATTAGCCCATACGCAACACCACAGACACAGCTACCTTGGCTCCAGTGCATGCTTAAGGGCACCACTGTCAGGCATAATAAATTGAGCATGTCCACATGGTTTTTGACCAGCTTTTGCTCTCCTAATATATACCTATACATATACATTAGGAGAGCAATCCGATAATTTTTAAAATAATTATCTGATTTCTGCAGCCATTTTGATGGCAGTACCCGACATTTTTATGAACAGTCAGCATATTTCAATAATTCTGCACTTGACCTAAAAGGAGAATAGTTTAGTGTTTACGATGCCTTTGGAGATGAGAACACTTGTTGAAGCCAAAAAATGTCTAGGTGATTTGAAATAAAAGCATGTCCTTTCCATTGGAAAGTTATTAGGGCTAACCGTTGACTTTGTTCTGAGGGGGAGAGAGTCTCCTGCTCTCAACTAAAATTACGTGAGCAAGCTTGAGCAATTCTCCCAAGCTGCAGATTCAAACCAGTAGCACAGGCACTGCAGCCCAGAAGCCTTCCTTAGTAGAATATCAAGTTTTGAAGGTTACATCATTGAAATCCTCAAGGGTTGAGAACAGAGGAAAAATCATGCTGCTGGCAAATGCATAACACCTTAATTACAATTGCAAGCCCAAGAGAGACAAATAAATAACTGATAGAAGTGAACCCTCCCCTGGGCCGTGCACCACAGTTAATATTTTAATCATGGTCTTTATTGGTTATGAACTGGTTCTGCTACACAAGACCCAGGTAGAGCTACTGCTTGCAGGCCTGTGCTCCCACTCTGGCCTTTCACGGGCAGGTGGCTCACTGCCCTAGTGGGGTGCTCTTGTAGCAAGCCATGTGCACGGTTGGCTCTTTCACCAGCTGGGTCCAGGGGTTTTCCATTTGCCCAGCTCCTCAAGCTATTTCACATGTGATTGTATTTTTCTTGCTCTCAAGGGGTAATTATATCATCAGTTCAGTGGCCCAGGAAATACTGCAAGTCTTTTCAGGCTGGGGTGACTCATCTCTCCAGCCTGCCAGGCTGGCCTTGGTGGAGAGAGCCACCCTATTACTCACAGCTCTGTTGAGTAAACAAACATAGGAAGATCAGCTTGGCATGGAGAGGGATGGGTACAAATCTCTGTTTACAGGGACAGGGACATTTCAAAACAGCAATTATCATCCCTCCCTTCTCCCCACCATCCCATTTCCAACCTCCCAGTGCTGAAGATTCAAGGGATCCTGTTGCTATAGCAAGGAGCCATACAATAAGATTTCTGCCATCACAAAGAAAATGACCCAAGACGAAGCCATCGGTTTAATAGGCCCCTCGAGGCAGCACAACAGAGGTGTCGCACTGAGCGGAGGTATGATTCATTCTGTTATTAAACACAGAGAACAGGAATGATCAGGAAGCAGCACAGGCACTGGCACTGAGTCAAAAGGGGGGCTATATCCTTTCTTGAGAGTTGGGCTTCAAAACCAGAGAAAATGAAGAGAATTCAACTGCATTGCTGCCCCATTATCCTTGCACCCATGAGAGTGGCTCAGCCCCCTGGTTATTCTAAGAAAAGAAAGGGGAGCAGGACAGGAGGAACACGAGAGGAAAGAGTCAGACTCCCTCATTAAAGGATGCCTGTAAATTAATCATTAGATGTTGTCAACGTCTCCTAATTGTAGATTGCTCTGCATGACTCCCAAGGGGCAGAAGGGCTTACTGGCAGGAGTGACAATACCAAAGAGAAATCTATGCACCAGGCACCGCAGTTGCTCCATCTTTCTGCTGCAAAATAAAAAGGAAGAAAGGAGGAGGAGAGGTAGATGACAGGGGGTGTATCAGCATCAGCACTGTCTAGGTGAGGCAGAAAGGCACATGCACAGTGCTTGGAACCCAACTTCTGACAAAAAGGAGCAGTGCTTCTATGGTTTCCCAAAGCATTCAGCCTTGTTAAGTAGAATCTCACCACCCCCCAGCTGACAGCAAGCCTCTTGTTACACCTTCTCACGGTTGTTGTTTTCTACTGTCAACATAATCACACAGGTTGCTGTGATTATTACAGCATGTTTCCTACTAGAGTCACACTTGTCCTCCATCATGGGCAGGTCTCATGCTACGTTTCACATAATTTCCCACACTCTCTTTATCCAGGTTGGCAGGATTGCAGTAATATAGAAGAATCACAGAAGCTGTCTCTACTCCTTTGTCTGTTGTTCTGGTACATCTGTAGCCTTGCTGCTTTCTAATAGGTCACCTTTTCACTTAACGCCTCTACTCCCCCTTCTATTGAAGTGCACTCCTGCCTGGCAAAGCACAGGACAGCTTCTGAACCTGAAATATCCCTATTCCTACTTGAGTTGATCTTGTGCCATACATAGGAACTGTCACACAGTCAGGCCTCTAAATCCATCCAGGTCAGTTACCAATCGCTGGCAGTCACCATTTCCAGATGCTTCAGAGAAAAGTGCAAGAAAAATTCACGAAAACTTTTCCCAACCGGTAGCTGTTAGCCAACGCCCCAAACCAGGGGTCAGCAACCTACAGCCTATGGGATGGATCCGGCCCATGAAGAGGTTAGATCTGGTATAGGGTGACATGGGGGAGGTGGGGGGAAGAAACGGTGCTGATCAGGCAGAATTTAGCTATACTGACTCATCTGTCCCTACCACAGCATCCCGTTCTGAAATCCACTCTGCCGCTGTCTTATGCCTGCACTCAGCCTCATTGCAGAGGGGCAGGAAATGTGTAGGAAGGGTAAGTGCAGGAGGCTTGAGCTCTTGGAGTATGGAGGGAAGGGGTAGGGATTTGGGGTTGTAAACTGCAGTCTGCAAGGGCAAAGTTGGTTACCTCTGCCCTAAACAACAAGGATTTGTCACTTAGGATAAAACAGATAAATTCTCTCATGTCTAAGAAAGCAATGAATGCTCTTGTTTTGGTTTGGGGGGCGGGGGTTAAAGTCAAACTGCCAAAAGATACTTGACTGTATTGAGAGCATAGCCTATCCCCCAAACCAGCCAGGTTGCAAATCATCTTCAGAAGATCTGGACCTGGCCAAGGTTCCTGGTGTTGATTTGCATCGCTAGAACTCTGGAAATTAGACAGAAGATGACCAAGCAGATGAAGTTTGGCTTTTCCTCCCTCTGTAGCACTGTCTCAAAGCCAAGACTATGTCCCACAGAGAAATAAAGGGTTAGTATTGTAATGCCACAGATTGGAGCCATTTGTCTGGTTGGGAGATTTTCAAAAGGTGGCCTAGCTACTGAGCATTTCCAATGCTGAGAGGACCCCCTGGTTCAGTGACCAAACCAGTGACTATAATGTTTAAGTTGATGCTGAGCCACAGCAGTGCAAAGTAAACCAGTCAGCCCCTAAACTCTCTCTAGTCCTAGTAATCCAGGAGGATACAACACTGCAGTTAGAAATGCCATTGTTATAGCTTTTATTGGTGTTATGCTTAATGGCCACAAATAGACAATATTTTTCCTCCACTCAAAATGGCAGCTGCGTTGCCATCTTTGTTTTCTCTCCTGCTTCAACCTTTACACTCTGAACCTCCCCAAACATCGCCCTTTCCAATTTATTTCTTCCTCATTCTTTGGTACCAAAATGTTGAGCTATGCTTTAGCCATTTCTTGACCACTAAAAATTACTAACATCTTCTCTGTGGAACAAGCAGTGAAGACAATTGCCAAGATCATCACCCACCGTGCCCAGTTCACCCCTCTCCCAATCCTCCTGTGATTTCTTTTCACTCTCAAAACCCCTCTCTCAATTTTCTCCTGCCTTGCCTTCTACTCCACAGGCTTTGCTCAAATTTCTCCTTTGGTTATTTTCCTTTACCTTCTTTCCTCAATTTGGACTTAACATCACTTGTCCCATCTTGCCTGATAATACTTGGAGCAACCTTTCATTCTGGCTTAGTAATGTGTGAGCCAATGTGCTGACAGCCAAGGGTAGGCAAAGGGTTATACTTGAATACACGGGGCTACGAATCTTCCAAGACCAGAATGTTTTTTCATTGCCCCTCCAGATGTCCACAACTATTTTGGTCACACCTTTGGTTATCAGAACCACATGCCATTCTTTTTTAAACCCACTTATACAAACCCTGCATTTCTAAACTGTCAGGTGCTGAGGAAGAGAACTTCTATTTTTAATAAGAGCTAGCTTCTTTCAGAAGCACCACATACACTTATAACTATCCCAATTTACATACTTTATAAATCAACTAGACACAAATTTCAACCACTCAGCATTATATACCACACTTAATCAAAACTGCACGTTGAAATTGAGCAGATAAACCCTTTGGAGTTTTGGGGGGCTGGGCAATGTTCTACACACTATTTCCTCACAAGAAGAGATCACTATTCATAAAGGTTAGCTATTTAATACCAAGTGATAAAACTGCATGTTAGTAAACAAAAAACAACCCCCCTCTCTTTTTAGCTCAATTTAAAAAGTGACAAATCAGATATGTGTTACTTATTCATGTCAGCGCAATATGGGTGAGGCAGGAGTCTCGACAGAAATGGTCTTTCATTATGACAGTTTCACAATTGACTCAAAGCCAACGAAAGACCATATGCGTGGGACATAAATGTATGCAGGTAAGCTCTCCCTGTTATGTCATTTTAGTATATTATGCCTCCTCAATGTTTGGGGCATTCTCTGAACATAAATGTCTGAATGAATGTTAATATATTGTATATTATGTGGAATCTCAGCTGCAAGAGAGTCATAAATGGACTATGCAAAGATATGCTTTTAAGTTTTAAATGCAAGGAATGTGCTGAGTTATGGACATATTCCAATATGGTCCTTCAGTATTCCTCATGTGCAAACTTCCAGCCACAGAGAAAGGAGCAGGATCCTTGTGTTTCTTGGCTTGTTTCTTCCAGTACCAAAATGGGCAGAGAAAAAATTTCAGATCGCGCACACTGAAGAGAGGAGTGAGGGCAAGAGGCCTCCTTTTGGTTGGGAAAAAGAAAACTACATTTAAGAAAAGAAAACGTAGAAATGGAAGATCAGAGCATACAGACAGAAAAAGAGAACAAAGCCAG
Source organism: Alligator mississippiensis (assembly GCF_030867095.1). Taxonomy (NCBI): domain Eukaryota; kingdom Metazoa; phylum Chordata; order Crocodylia; family Alligatoridae; genus Alligator; species Alligator mississippiensis. The sequence goes on from NC_081825.1 coordinate 95,943,858, forward strand.
AACACAGCAGGGAGACAAACAAATAATGAGAGATGGAAAAAATATAATAGGGATGGTTGGAAAATACAATAAAGGAAATAGGAGTGGGAGGAAATAGCAATGAGATGCAAAGAGGGAAAGTACAACTGTGAAGGGGAGGGGAAAGAAAATAGAGAGATTTGTACCATGTTTTCATTTTGGAAAAGTGATTGCAGAAGAATACATCATCAGCTACAGCTACATCATCAGTCTCTGCTTGTGAAAAACATTAGCAACATTTAAACAGTGTCACACCTTCAATAGCAACATGTAGAAACTGATATGTCACCAGTAGTCAAATGGTTGCTAGCGTGCTTCAGTTTCACCAGGCACAAGGGGCTCTCTAGTCTAGACTCTTATGGAGATTGTAATATTTACGAGCATTTGCCAGCAAGAACAGCTCATACAGAGCAACTTTAAAATGCTCATGATGCTATGAAAAGAATCAATATAGGCTTGAAAACTGGTCTGTTCATTTATCATTATTGCAGTCAAACACGCATGTCAAATCTACTGCAGCATTAAAACTAGTAAGTCTTTACTCTCAATTCCAGATGTGGTCTTTGGGCTGGATATGACACATTTACACCAGTGTGGCTTATGCCAGTATTGACTAATTTAAATTATATTGGCATCAAGAGTAGACAAACAGTTCCTCCCATGGTAAGCAATTATTACTGTGCATTGCCACAAGGTGAGGGGAAAGTCGGAAATAGCTTGTTTGTACTGAGAAAAATGATAGCTTCAGAGTAAACCGCGGACAGATGACACCTACATAAGCAAGAATTAATTCTACACTGGGTTTGGCAAGGTCCCCCAAGTATTTTCAGTCAATTTTCACTTTTGAAATTGCTATATTCACAAGAATGGAACCCGATAGGTGAGCATCATGTAACTTTTGCTTTAATGGAGAACTGTATTCAGCAGTATTAACATAGATGACCCAAATTCTAGCTTTGCAAGGGAATTTTGATGCTGTGTAACCATGGTTTGTTGCCTCGTACTGTACTGAAGGCAGCTTCCTTTGATTTCTATGGCACTGGAACAGAGGGAACATGAGAAACAAAATTTCATAGTACACCAAAGTTTAGAAGACTGAAAGCTCTTGTAGCCAGCTTTTTCTTGGATGCAGACATGAACATGGCCTTTGTTCAGTTGCTAGGATTTATAAATCATTTCAAAATAAAAAAAGGAAATACTCGCTTGGCCCTGTTTTGGGGTTGAAAAGAGATTCTGCTTTTATGTCTTAGCTCCTGCGCTGTTGAATCTCGGCATCCATTGAAAATGTGTGCCTGTTCCCAGACAAGGAATTGTCTGAAGCTGCCAGTTCTTTTCAGTGATAAATGTCTCTTTGTTAAAAGTGGGCAGAGTTTGTATTTTTCCTCCATTGTGTTAAAATAAATACATCAAAGTATTTAAAATGATAGTCAAAGATGGAAGAAGGAGGAGGGGAAGAAAGACAGAGAAAGAGAGGAATATCTGAGTATTTGCAGATGGTATTTAAAGCAAGAGAGATACAAGAACTGTTGCTTCTTCCAAGCCATCACCAGCATTCAAAGAGTTTTCCCACACTGTTTACTTTGGACTGGGAGAACATCTCCCTAGAAGACTTATGCAACTCTCCTTCCTTCCCTATCAAAGCTACCTTTGCCAAGCATTGACTCAGCACATACAAAGACTCACCCTAAACCCCTCCCAACCAAATCAATATGCTAATATAACCTCTGCACTCCAAATATGTTCAGTGGAAGGATAACTACGGGGGGAAGGATAACAGATTAGCAAGATTTTCAAAAACTTTGAAAAAGTTTTTATTTTGAAAATGTCATCACCTCTGGTAAAGAACTGAAACCTAGAAAGTCACAAAATCCAGGCGTGGTAAAAGCAATGCCACATGCCAGTAAAAACCCTGGCCTCAGTTTACTTAGCTGACCTGATACACTCTAGTAACTAGACACTTGATCAGGGTTCTCAACAGGACCTGACATAACCATACCTAAAGCCAAATATGCACTCTTACGATGAGGAGCTGTTTACGCGCTCTCCTCTTCATTGTCATCCTCAGCCCCCACCTTCTCCTGCCCCTCCTACCTACACTTACAAAGTTTTCTGTCCAGAAGCCTTCAACTGCCAATGTGAGGCAGTTAATAAAAAAGAAACAAATCGATTGCTGTATAAGTAGTGACACAGGTTAGATGAACTCCATTGTTTTGTGTAGTTCACAATGATTGCGGGAAATTTTACCAATGCAGTTAGCTCTGGCAGCAGGGGCAATTCAATATAGATGGCATGTATCAAGTTTAAGGAAAACATTCAGCAGTTAGAAATGGAGAACAGTGTTTAGTTAGGCCTGTTTAACTATAGCTACCTCCTAAATTCCAGCAGTTAGCTGGAGAAGCAGAGCCTTATGAGATAAGAAAGATGCCAACAGATTATTTCAGATGACAGAGTCCTGACTTGCATGCTGCAGGTGGTGTGATGGACTTTTCCTTCCTTTTCTGATACAGTCATATGCTGTTGTAATGAGGGAAGCAATCCATTGAGTCAGAGATTCCCACGTGTGATGCATAGCTTAGATACCTAAACGTACGCAGCAGCATCCTCCCTTACTCCCCCACTTTTTCCCCACAGCCTTGACTGTGCCAAAATGCCCACCTGCCATCCTGCACTAGAGATTACCCGTCTGCTCTTTTTACTCTTCTATTTCTCTGTCACCTACTGCAAGGGTCAGAGGCATCTCTTACCCATGTTAGAAATGTTTACTGTTTAGCAGAGTAAGACCTGGAAAGGGGAGATTTGTCCATTAGTCGGAATAACTGCAATCCACTTAGCTTGAAGGCCTTTTATAAACAAATTTGTTCATAGGGGGAGAATTTTGGCAATTTCACAGCATGGAAAATTCAAACCCCAAAGTTATTTGTGTCTGAAATCTGGCAGTTGGTAGTTACAGTAAGAGGTTGGTTCTCATAAAATTTCACTTATTTTAAAATGGTTTAACAAGTTCAACTGTTAAGATATACCTTCATTACATCATACATCATTCATGACCTTGATTACATCAACAGCTGTCAGACAGCAGGTTGAGACTGCAGTGCTTGAGACTTCAGATACGGAAGAAAGCACCAACCAAACTAGAAGAGCCAGGAGCGGAACAAGTTGGAGAACAGTAGCCACCCCCACCCAAAAACATCTCTATAACACAGAAGAAAGCCCTCCCCGAGGAAAAGCAATGCCCACTTGATACAGGCTAGTGTCATATTCTCCCTTATGCCAACTGTTGTCTTTATATGGCACGGGAGGAAATAAAAGATTAAGTTAACATATCAATGGAATAAGGACTTAAAATGTTCAAATTACCATATTTCTGATTGTTGGTTGTAACTGTGTTGGTCTAAGGAAATAGGCAGACAAAACGCCTTGGGTAGAGGTGATATCTTTTATTAGACCAACTAAATAGTTGCAAAAAAAAAAAAATTGTTCTTTGCAAGCTTCTGACAGTCCCCCACTCCCACACCTCCTTAGAGCAGACTATAGAGCTTACTTTTAAACCCCTGAGAGATGGAAGCTAGGATTTCTCAGGAGAGTACACTAAGCTAAAAGACATGAAGACAGCAACAGATCCAGACTTGTAAGTTCCACAAACATTTACCTTAGCCAGAACACACCATGTGTGCAAAAGGTGTTGCTTCTTTCACTTTCAACCCACACCCCCTCCAGATGTGTTTGCTCTTAACCCATCGTTAGTGCAGGAATTCCTCTGCCAGAAATGCCTTATCATGGAAATTGAAGGTAGGTACCATGTCTTAACAATAAAGAAATTCATTCAGCAATTTAAACTCCAGAATTTCCGTTTTATTGTCCTTCCTTTTGAGACTCTGAATAATAGTGACCCACGCTGAGACCATGTTAGTTTAACAACTAGAGCTCTAACACCAACATTACAACAGGAAAAAGGGGAAAATGTAAACCACAAACCCTGTAAATGGGAACTTTATTATACTACCACATTACTCCGAAATGTATAAATGGTCCGTTAAATACATTCAGCAGTTTGCTTTTACACAGATTTACAGAAATTTATTTACATTTCCCAAACACATTTAAGTTACTTTTTTCAAGCTTACTACTGATAAAAAGTTTTTTTTTAAAAGGTCTATCACCTGCTCCTGCAGATGCATGCACAAAGAGATACAGATAGGGCTAAAGACACTTTCATATTTAACCCACAAGGAAGGTCCAAAAGCTTGAGATTGAAAACAATAATAATTCACTCTGAGGGCCTCACCTGCAAGTGGGCTAAATAAATTCTCATTTGAGGCAGACTCATAGAAGGGGCCCCATATAATAATGGTATCTTGGTACACTGTTCACATTGGAATCAGGAAGAGTTAAGGGGCACTTGTCTTATTATAGTCACAAAGTTGGATATCCCTGATTGGTTGGTTGACAGCCCTTGGAAGAATATGGGCAAACAGTTCTTTGGACTGAATTATACAGTCCTGAAATGGAAGGGGGGAAAGATGCACCAGACAGGCAAATAGATCACTCATAAGACACCATCACTTGTCTAAAGAGATTTTCATCTTCTAAGTTTTCCTTTTTCTCAAATGAGGCTTCATTCATACATGAATAAAAAGGCAACTGTTTAAACACAATGCTTTAGAGGACAGTGATCAGTTTCCTCATCTACCCACACTTTGCTTGGGAAGGTGTATGGCACGGCAAACAAGTTTTCCCTCATTCTCTGTATCTTAGTCTGACACAATATTAAAATCAGTATCTGCAGATTTTTTTTTTTTAAAAAGCTTATCAAATACTAGCTCAGAATGAGCTTTTAAATCATCCTTTAGCTTCTTTAAACATCATTAAAAACCACATTTGAAGCCACCAAAGAAGTTTAAGTTACAAAAAGCACTGTCATGCGTAAGCTATATGTTTCATGCTAAATACTCAGGTTGACAAAGAAAGGAAGAGGAAGGGAAACTGACGGCTCTTTCAAAGCCATACCAGCATTCAAGTAACTTGGCAGTAGACAAACCAGTGAAAATATGGAATGGTAAGAAAGTGCACTGCACCAGGTTGCAGCCTTCAAAAGCTGAGCTGCACCACTTTTGATATGTATCATAAATATATGGCACTTTTGTATTACTAAAAGCTGGCAAGTTTGCACATGACTGAAACAAGTCAGAACAGGAGTAGTCATCATCCCTAACAACTACTGGTGGCATTTCCTATAGGCGTGGCCTCCAGCTACACAACTAGATCCAACACCTGTCACTTCTTACTATATTCTACTTGTACATGCATGACAATTCTGCCACATTCATGGAGAAAAAACTTTCTGCCCTGCAGAGTTTTCCCCAGACACACATACACACTAATAAGACATGCCATAAATTCTTCAATGAGGCTAAGACAGACACAGAGTGCATGTCCCATTTTACCATTTCAGGTGAATGGTTCCTAGTGTCCAATTGCCAGCAATGGACTCTGCAACAGGCAAAAATGATTCCTGAATCCAGGGAAAAACGTGAGACAAAAAATGCCGGTTTAACAAAGTTCATTTTTGTACCATTCCACAGAAGTAGCTTCAATGTTGAATAGAGGAACCAACTAGCAATAATGCTTGAGTCTTAAAAAGATTATTATGTATACAAAAACTGGCCATAATCCATACTTTTTGTGACAAAGGCATTTCATCTTGTAGTTCAAAACTCCTTCAAGTTTGTTTGTTTTTTGGTCAACTACTGTACCGCAAATGCACAAGGTATGTTACATTTGTACTCCATCATGGTAGCTTTAAATACATTCAAAAACTCATACTTAAAGGAGGATTTAGACCAGAACAAAAGAAATTACTACCTTCCAATGGCATATTTACTGTATGTTAATTACTATGAGACTACATTTAACAGTGATATTACTGTTTTAAATATTTCACAAGGACATCCAGTGCTTAAAACACATGTTCACATTCCAAGATTAAAAAAAACCCCACCCAACAACACCAACCCTCCCCCAAATGCTTATTTTAGTAATGGCTTCAGTATTTTGCCTAGCGTGGTCCGGTTTGCATCTTTGAATTTAAGGGAAGACTTTTCTATTACACCTTTTTCCTTTGGTGTATGCTCCGCTTTAGTGCTGAGAAAATCACTATGGTCAGAGCTTCTTCCAACAACTTTAACACTACTTGCTCTCTTTAAGGTACTTCCACTGTTTTCCTTTGGACTCAGGTCATCACAAGTTGCTGCTGGTCTCATTTTAGGCAACCTCTGAGAAATGGACCTCGTGAAGCCCAGAGGTTTGGAAGGGTTAGGCAGATCTGCTTTTGCACGCTTTGAAGAAGAGGCCACTGTGTTCCTTGCAAAGCTTGGGATGGAGGATGGTGTCTTGGGAGCGCTGACGGCCATGCTTTTAGCAGCATCAGTAGTTGTCTGGGGTTTTACAGTAGTGCGACAAATCTTAGTTTCATCTGGTTTTGGCTTGGGAATGCTTCTGACAGGCTTAGAACCTGGCTTTTTGAACGAGCCCCCCCTCTGCTGACCTTGGTCCCTCTCAAAATGAGCACTGCTTGTAGTTGCAGTCCCCCTCTGTAATCTTGGCTCCTCAACTGATATGCTGTGCCGGTACGGACTTCTTGGCATGGTGTCTGTTGTGCCACGGAGAGAGTTGCGACGTGACAGTCGTGTTTCAGTTGCACTGGATTCCCGAGGCGCTGGTTTGGCTTCTGGTTTTTTTACGCTGCTTGGTGCTTTACTTGACCTAGAAATGGGCACCACTTTCCTCATACTCTCATTTTCAGATGCATTCAAAGTTCGTATGGGCCTGGAAGCAGCTGTATGGCCAGGGCGCGGCCCAGTTGGTTTTGACGAGCTTGGTGATCTATCTTTTAGAGAGTTTCTCTTTGGTCCTAATGTTTCTTTACTTTTCACAAGCTTTTCCTTAGGAAGCCCATGCTTGCTGCTGGAATCCTCTTTATCATTTGAGGAAGTATGAAGAGAAGCCTCCCTTGCAGAAGCAGAATGCAGGTTTGAAGGAACTGTACTATTCCCATCCAGACCATCATTCACAGAGGAGTGCACTTTGTCACCTTCCCTTCTCATTTCACTTCCCCTTAGTTTAAAATTGTTTCCTTCTGAATAGTCCAAAGTTAGAGAACAGTCAGTAGTATCAGATGCATAGAACATTGGCCCATGTTCTTTACTTCCAGAAACACCGGTATCCATAGAGGTTGGGCCACTACTGCTGGGCTCTGAAACTTTGCTCTTGCAACTTGCTGCCTTGGCTTTATTGCCAGAGGCCTCTTTGGAACTTTTGCAAGACGGCATTGAATCATCATCATCTGCCGTGCTGAGGGAGCGTAAGCTCAAGTCATCTAGAGTCTCTACATCTGCTGCACCAACATCCTCTGAATTTATTAAAGCCATCTCTTCCCTGCACTTTGTTCCTTGAATATCAAGCTTAAGAAATCCTTTAACTTCATCTTCCCTAAAGGCAAGGGCCAAAGCATTTATGTCTGTGGACTCCTCAGAAAGCACATTGGATATATGTATGTTGTTGTCAGCGTCCTTTTGTGAGTAGAGATTAGTACCGGTAGAGCCTGACTCCATGTACTTTAAGTGAGTGGATTGAGCTGAGGGTAGCTGGAGCTGATCACCACTGTTCATTTCGGCTTCAGATGCTTGTTTTAAGTGCAAATCATTTAAATTAGTATCTCCATTGTCTTTGGATTCAATCCAAGCTACGCTAGGTCTTCCTTGGCGGGTGTTTGCTCGAGGAAGGCTGTTAAATTTGTTTGGATCCTCATCTTTTGAGATCTCCAAAAATGTCAGAAGCTCTCTGTCTGCAGTAATCCCCAGAGATAGTCGGGAGCGTCTGGAGATAGTATTTCTATATGAAGGGCTTTGGGGCCTCTGCTGCAAAAAGGGAAGAAATTCTTCAAGTCCTTTCCTACTCAACATCTCAACATCATTTTCACTACTGCTTCTCCCAAAGCCCCCAAGCTCTCCTGCAGCCCAGGATCGACGCTTTTCTTCCAGCTCTTTTGCTCGTTGCTGATGATGAATTTCTTGGATCTCTCGTTCCCTGTTTTCCTATCAAGGAAAAGAAGGGAGAGGAATAAATACATATCCCACAGCAAAATATCTGTTATTTAACTATTAGCTAAGTAAGGTCACCCACTTTTTTCTACAGTGATTAGGTCCTCTACTAAAATCACAATAGCAACTACAGTGTCACACGGAGAGCAGTTCCTTGTATAACTAATATAGCACAGACCGGCCAGCATAGGAAGCACTTACAAATACTGACAAGGCCCTGCAAAGACCAAAATATGCAACTTGGTTTTAAATGCACCTTCAGTAAATGTAAACAAAAGCAATTTTGTAATGTAAAAGCAATTTTATCTGATTATACAAACATTTACAATGGGTGGCCAACAGGGGAACAATGAGAAATGCACATTTTGGGTAAGAACAGGTGTTGCATTTGAGACTGTTCTCATTGATCAGTCAAAGTCCACAGTATAGTCATTGCTTTACACACACAACTTGTCCCCGGTTTGAATGGCACTTAAGTTGAACTAGGCATGATTGCCCCAGGGGAAAAATTGTTATCTTGGATACTTCACAGGTACTTAAAGTAGGACAAAGGGCTTGTAGTCTACAGCAGTGGTTCTCAACCTTTTATCAGGACCTATTCCTAAACATTGATGGCCAGTCCAAATTCAGTGCCCCTCACTCCTGACCCACTGTCCCCCCCTCACCCCCCCCAGCCCCTCCAGTGTGTGGGGCAGGAGGTGGGTACGTGGGCCAGGGTGTGTGCGCGTGTGGGGTGGGGGGGCCCCAATCAGCCCCTTCAGGATGGAACACTACCAGCCTGCAAGGGAAAACCCACGGTTTCCCACATTTTTCTCCTTTAAAAGAGAATCCATTTTTAAAGTTTGTTTGCAACCCTTTCATAAATTCTTGCAACACACTTTTGGATTGTGACCCATGGGTTGAGAAACACTGATCTATAGGATCCTAGAATAAAAGGCTTGGTGCTTTAGGGGAAAACCAATGCAATGTTTTACCTTTTTAGACATGGAGACTGCTGACAGATGTGAACCCTCCCCCCCCCCTCCAAAAAGCCCCCAGAAACCCAGCACTTTACCGGAAGAGGAAATGCATTAGTGCAACCCAGCTCCCCAGTGCCAGTATAGATCAGGGCTTTTTTGGCACCTTTATCTAAAGCTGATTCAATCGACTATTAGATAAAAGCACCAAAAAGCCTTGCTGAAGCACCCAATCTATACAGATGTTGGGTGAGCTGGGTCAAACTAACATGATGCCGCTTCTGGGTATGTGCTGTAATTGATAGTGGCACGCCAAGCTTAAAGCGTTGGGGTTTTCTTTTTTAATGTCTGTAAGAAGCCACTGTCCATTTAAACAATACTGCATGATGCTAAAGACCAGTGTTTCCCAACTGGTGTGCTGTGGCGCACTGGTGTGCCGTTTGGCATGTCCTGGTGTGCCGCGGCATTTTGGGCTGGAGCCACACCCCCCGCCTGCAGCCGCTGCGGACAGCCAGACAGACAAGAGGCATGGCTCCGGCTAACGATTCAAGTGCTCTGCTTCCTGTTTCCCGGCGCTCTGCGCTTGGCTGCTCGCGTGCCCCCGCACCCCAACACTCCACAGGATGGGAGAGGCCACGTAAGTGTGTTGTGGGGTGGAAAAGGTTGGGAAACACTGCTCAAGACAACTATAAAGTCACCGGCTCCATTCCATCCTTCTAAATTCTAACAACAGCAATTGTTCCCCAATCAGTGGGAATCCATAGGCAAGTTCCAATGAACTCCACAGCCAGGACCTCGGACCTAAGCTCAACAGTAATACTAAAATCAACACAATATACTGTATTCTTTTTCTATTATGTTCTATTTTAGGCTACACTCCCTCTCAATTTTGGAAATCCTACATGTTATTGGTACAAAAATCTCTAACTACAGCACAATACGAGACAGCCTGGAGAGTTTGGAGGATGGACCAGGAGGACTTCTAAGTCTGGGAAAGACATACAAGGCAGCCGTTTAGAGTTGGGAGATAACATTAGTTAACACTGGGAGATAACATTAACATTCAATATATTTCTATTAGTCATTAGTGGTGAAATACATATGAGTCAGCATTTCGATTGCCACTTCTAGTTTCAGATTTAACCCAAGAAAATCTTATCCCTACTTTTGCTTCTATTTCTAATACCAGTGCATGTGCAAAGGAGAAAGGTAGTGTAGACCAAGTGCTAGTGAGAGCTATCATTTTTTCACTACACTACTGAAATCTGTTTTGAACAGATGTCTGTGACATGGTTTGAGTGGGATGGGGGGGAAACCCTGACACAAGTCAACATTTACACTCAGTGTGCAACAGGGGAATAACCAGAAATGCACATTTGGGGTAAGAACTCATTTTGAATCGCATATTCCCTAGTGTTCCCACCGTCAGCACTAGCAGAGTTCCACTAGTAGCAAAAGTAGCACAAAATCATCAACACAATGAGTCTCATGTCAGTTCAGCCATTTGTGAATGCAGTTGGGTGAGGGGGTGGATTTGAGCAAAGTGTTGTGGCAAAGTGTGTTCCACAGCAACAGGATCACTAAACACATCAAATCCTGTCAAAGGCAAGTCCTGAGAGGATGGACTGACTATTTAGAAAAGAATTGGCTAAAAATATTAAGATACAACAACTGGGAGTTTTATAAAACCTTATAAATTTCCATGGCTTTATAATAAATTAACAATTATTTAGGAAGCTTACATAAACCCTCATGAGACATGGTATAAAGAATCAGAAAGCAATGGACACATTCTGGAGATCTTCTTAAGCCAAAATAAACTTCTATCTCATGAAACACAAAACACTTCAACATATTCAAACATATGCATATACAAAAATGTTTAACTACCATTTTCTTGTGGGTGAATGCATTTCAGCTATTGAATATCATCTGTCTTTGGTCTTGTTTGATGGTCATCTACATGACGCACTGATTTTCAACAAGTATAACCTAATATTTTTTAGAACCACTCCTCTAACTGTAGGAGCTTCCCCCTACTCCCTACCCCCAGAGAAAATCTACTTGCAAATAAGAGATTTATTTTTCATTATAATAAAAACAGTAATGCCACGATGACCCTAAAGTGGAACACTAAATAATAAATATCTACATTTGTAAGAGCTAATTATGAACTGCGCCCCAAACCTCATACTGCACCTATCTTCTGTAAAGGCATGAAATAACTTCTCACGTGCCCTCCTGGCCTCTCCTAAGCAGCATGCAGTGGCAGGAGCCCCCCGCCTGCACAGCTGGACAAGCTGCCCAGGCTCTTGAGTGTCCCACGACCTGCCCCAGGGCCCCACTCACCACAGCACCTGCCCCACTCCCACCCTCACTGTGAGGGCCTCGATCAGCCTTCTGCTCTGGCCCGTGTTTGAAGGAACTAAGCCCTGTTAGTCCTGGCTTTCCGCCGCCTATGGCTGTGAGCCTGCCTGCCACACATGCGTGGGTAAAGTATCTTTTTGCACGGAATATTCACGGAACTACCAGGACCCATTTGCCAAGATCAGTGGTTGTTCTGAGAATATTCTGTGAAAAATGAGACTTTACCTGCGCACGTGCCGCAAAATTTTGACAAGAAATCCATGATGGTCTCAGGGCCCTATACATTAGCAGCACACAGACTACCTTGGTACTTGCAGTCTATTGCTCTGTATCTCAGTATTGTATGCCTGTTTCATTTCAGTCTGTACTAGCAAAAGGGCACTGCTCAGATATTGACTTCCAATCCCACAGTAATCTCTCTCAGACTTTTAAAATAGTAATATCAAAAGGTTACTTAATTGTAAGGTGCCTGTTCATACCATTATATAACAGTGTAGGAAAATATGGGCATGACTTCTTGGCTTAAGTGAGCCAAAGAACACAAAGCTGTCTCCAGCAACCTTGTGTTTTTCCAATAACAAAATGTAGAACAAAGGCAACATTAGCCACTTTGATGACAAAGCAACCTCTACCTCTGTGTTAAGATGTGGTAGTCTCTAGTTCAGGTGTTGAAATACAGAGAGAAAAAAATTTTGGTCTGCTTTCTAGTCAAGCCCTTGCCCCCTCCAAAGAGACAACACAGCCTTTGGCCTGTGGCCCCAGGATAATGCATAATGCTCTCCTCCAGAAACACTGGTCAGAGGCTAGGAGTTTTTACAAATTTGAAAGGAAGATGAGGGAAAGTTAACTTTTAGTAGCAATTAAAGGGACTAGTCTGACATGTCTTCTATATAAACATGTAACAAAATTGTTTGCCAGTAACAAAATAGTTGGGGAACATAAATTCTTCATTGTTGCATTGGAAAGGCTAATGGGGTACAGGTTGGGACATTTTCCAGTTTCTTAGAGCAATAAAAGCCTTACAAGTAGGTAAACTACAATTCTAATGCACTGAACATGATATGGACATTAAGTCCCTTTAGACAGAAACATTGTCCAATTCTAAGGTGATCCAAGATTTACTTTAAATGAATGAGAACCTGTATTCTTTCTTCTTACCTTAACAGCCTTGTTGAACTTCATGCAGAAGTCCCTAAATATCTGGAAGCACTCGTCCAATTTCATAGTGTCTTTGTCTTCACAGAAAAAGTCAATAAGAGCATTTCCCACCTTGTGCAATTCTTGTTTCTGGTGTTCTAGCTCTTTTAGTTCTTTTACAGCAAACTGAAGTAAAACAAGCACATAACAAACACATAACAAACCAGCCAGAGCTGAAGCTAACCAACCATATATTCTAATATAATCAAGGGCGTAGTCTGTCTCTCTGTGCGTCTGTCTGTCCGTAATGCTTTTGACCAACTATGCACGTGCCGCCAAGCAGGCTGTGCAGGCCTGGGCTGCACGGGCCTAAGTTTGAGCTGCTGTTGGGGAAGTTTGTGGCAGCAGTGGACATGCCCCGGCCGCCCGAGCAGTAGGGCTTCCCCATGGTTCCCTGTCTCAGGGCAAAGGGGGGGGCCACAGCGGTGGAGCACCCCCCATCCCCAAGGCCCCTCAGAACAGCCGGCAGGAAGAGGGAGGCAGCGGACAGGTAGAGAGGGAGGGGAGAGGGGCAGGAGGAGGCAAAGCAGGGTTCACGGTGGCAGCTGCTGTCAGGGCTGGGCAGTGGTGAGGGAGGAGAGTGGGAGGGGGGCCCTGACAACAGCCAGCAGGGAGGGGGAGGTGGCGGGGAGAGAAGGAGGCTGCATGGGCCCAGGCTGGCACGGGGAGGGGGTCATGGTGACTGGTGTTGTCAGGCCCAAGCGGCAGGGAAGGAAGGAACGGAGGAAAGCGGGGGGTCATGGTGGCAGTGCCTCCCCACCGCCCAACCCTGACAACAACTGCCAGGGAGGGGGAGACAGTGGAGAGGGAGGAAGGGGAGCGAGGAGGGGAGCCCCCACACTGGAGACTGAAGGCGGCGGCGGTGGAGAGAGTCTTTACATGGCCAACCCCAAAGGGTGAGTGGGGGGCATGTAAACACTCCCTGAAATCTGTCATTCTTGACAGGCAATTACCTAGTGCAGGTGTTGATGAAAAGCATCCTCCTACCACCTACCTATCAAAGGCCAATAAATTAGGAATTTGAGAGCAAAACTGTCAAAAACTTACATGGCTAAAGAAGAAAATATTATGATTCTGAAGTACTGCCATGGTGCCATATCAGCAAAACAGTGCCTGTCATTCCCCTTCTCCTATCCAGTCAAACTCCACCTCCCACAATGCAGTATATTTACAGCTTCATGGCCACAGTGCATCACAGGAGATGAAGTACAGCATGGAGAAAACAAAGAAAAGAATGGAGGAATGAGTTCTGCTTCCTTATGAATATTCCCATTCTCCTCTCTGAGCTCCATGTCAGGTTTCGTCTCCTGTGACACACCAGTGCTGTGCAGTCATCATGATATACTGCCTTTGCACACCAAGGCAGACCAGGATACATTATGGGAGATCAAGTCTGACCTGAGAGGTAGCTCCACAGGGGGAGAAAGGGAGCACAGGCACTCAAAGTACAACTACCATAAGGAACTGCACCTACATAAAAATACATTTGTTTTCAAAATATTTTAATTTTCAATTTCCTATTTAAAAGAGAAAACATTAATTTTTTCATTTTCAAGGGGGAAAGAAACAAATGTTTTCTGATTAGCCTGAAAAGTAACAACCGAGCATGTTTTAATATGGAGAAAATGTAAGAGTCTCCCAGCAGGTAGGTCACTTGGTTACTTCAGGGATAGACGTCAATGTAGGAATCTAAACAGTGATCTAGTCACAAGTTTCAAGAGAAGGAAACATAGAAATGCCCTTGGAGACATTTTAAAAGAAAACCACTGTTTTTTCAGTGAACTGAAAAGTTAAGCCCAATAACCACTACAGATGGATAAATGAATGGTTTGAACAAGTGTAGGGAGTTGCGACATTAAACTGAAAGCATTAACTGGATTATTTCTCCTTCCCTCTTTCCTCATAAAAGTATAAACATACCAACATAAAAGCTGCTTCATTAGTTTAACCAAGACCATGAAATAAAAAGCCTTCAGAAGTATAATAAAAAAGAAGAGAAAGTGCCAGAAGCACTAAAAACAGTCTAGAACAAAGAAGAATTGCTGTATGAAGTAGCAGTTTGAATCATGAGCCTAAGTGTATGTGGGTGGGCATAGTGCATTTTTCTGAAGGCAGAAAATTACAGTAGGAATTAATCTTTGCTTGTCAGTCTTTCAAAAAAACTCCAAGTCAACAGAAGCTGGATTTAAGATAAACAGGACAGCTAATGGGGTATACATAGAAAATGAGTTGCACCACATAGATTAGTAATCTGTTTATAAAGATAATATCATGTAAGATGACTTTTATCAACCCATTTATCGCCTGAGTAATCAATACAATAAAATAAAATAAAATAAAAACGAAATGCTTTTATATAAGGTATATTTTTAAAAGGCAAAAATGATCTAACATTTAACTTGGAATTTGTCCTAAGCAAAGTCCTAATGTTATATAAAGCTAGCTATTACATTAAAAACAAACAAGTTAGAACACAACATGAAGGAGTCCGGATGTAATGGACAAAAGCCAATAATACAGCATGAGCAAGGGCAACTACTTCATCTTTAACCTATCCTTTTTCTCCAGCAACCTCATAGCTCCTGGCAAAGTGACGTGGCCATTCCATTAACAGCTTTTGTAAATTTGAAATCAGAGCTACTTAAGTTCTTGCTAAATATTGCACACTTGCTTTTCATGCTGATTTATAAATTTAAAAAAATTTTTTCACTGAAATTCAGACAGATTTTTTCAAATTATCACTTCCTACTACAAAAAAACCACTATATATTGTAAGTCATGAATGCCAAGGCTGTTTTGAAGTTATTTATATGGAAAAATGAGTTACTGGAAAATAAAGAAAGAAAAAGAAACTCTCTCAAAAGCAATAGTAGGATGTCATGCTAGAACCCCATAATGCAGGGGTCAGTAACCCACGGCCCATGGGCCAGATCTGGCCTGTGAACAGACGAGATCCAGGTGTAGTAGATCACGGAATCTGCCAGCCAAGACAGCAGAGGAGTCAGCTCCAGGTCCTAACCCCTGCCAAGTTCAGTGTAGTTTTTCCGCTGGAAGCCTACCAGTGCCTCACAGTCACTATAATAAAATTATTTCTAAATACCTATACATTTTGGTATTTGATTTTGGGTTTTCTATCATGGAAAACCAGAACTCCCCCTGCCACCTTCACTCACTGGGATGCAGGTCCAGGCCCCTCACTCCCAAGCCACAGCCCCCTGGCCCTGTTGGTGCCCCTCATTCCCCACCCGCAGCCCCCCTCCCCACTAGCCCTGCCAGAGTGGGCACCCACCTGTCAGAGCTACAGGGCTAGGGACCCAGGTCCACAGCCCCCTGCTCTCACAGCAGTACCCATGCCTCAGCTGCTGCTCGTGGGAGATGGCAGCCTGGCTCCCTTTGCCCTGTGGGTGGCATGGCAGAAACATAGCCTGTGGCGGGGTGGCTGTGGGCTGCCCACTGTGGGCTCGGCCTCCCTGCCCTCCCCCTGGGGCCTCTGCGGCTCAGCAGGTGGGACCCGACATGGCAGGGCAGAGCAGGACTGGGTGGGGAAGCTCCTTGCCGCTGGGAGCTCTGCACCGCCATAGTGAGGTGCCCATGCTCCCTGCCCCTGCCCGCTTTGGCTTGCCGTGCTGGGTCCCACCTGCTGAGCTGCAGAGGCTCTGGGGGGAAGGCAGCAGAGCAGGGAGCCTCAAGCCCGCAGCTGCCAGCCCACGCGTGCACAGATGCCTCTATCCCTGCCCAGAAGTGCACCGGTGGGGAGCCATACCCCACTCTCTCACTCCCCAGAAGAGCTGCCCACAGCCCCTTCCCACTCCCTGCCTGGGCCCTGTGGCTGTACATTCCAGCTCTGGGCCCCAAGCACTGCTTGGACTGGACAGAAGCCCCAGCCCCAACTCCCTCCCTCTGGGGGCCTTAATCCTCCCTCCCCAACAACTTACCTACAGGAGCTGCTCTCCAGGCTGCCTGGATGTGGCACCCACCTGCCTGACCACCCTCCTCCCACTCCCCCCAGCCCCTTGCAGGCTGGAACTCTACCAGCCTGCAGAGAGCTCCTTTCAGAAATGGAAAAGCCATGCATTTCTCTATTAAAAAGAGACTAACTTTCTCAGTTAGAAGGGAAAATCCATGGGTTTTTTTCTATTTTCCCATGGAAAAAGGAAAACCTGGATCCCTGATGATGAGGTACACATTTTAATAGTGTATCCACTACTTCTTAACATGTCCATGCAAATTACATTAGACTAAAGGAGCACCTTCATATTGAAGGGACAGCAACATATTAGCAGGGATAGTCTACAAACCTGGATAAAACCTTCCATCTGGTGAAAGAGTTCTGGGTCCTGTCGAATATGGTCTTTAACGGATCTTGTCTTGGCAGATAGTGAATGAAGTTCTACTTCTAGATTATCAACAGATAACCTATAAGATAACATACACAGAAAGAACTTACAGAGAAGAAGGAGGTGCTCATGGTTAGATATTACATGCTTAAGTAATCAGCATTTGTCACCATATGCAGCCTGTACATCAAACAAGACCTTCCTCCTTAGCAAACCTTCCTGAAGTATAAGGTGCAACTTTTAGCAGATAATTTTTTCCTTACTGACCATGTGGAAAGGTTCCCTATGTTTTCTAAGAGGAAATTCCTGCATAAATTTGCAGTAATGCAAAGAGCTCATGGAGTTACAGCCTCCTTTCATTCAGCAGCTGTACTGTTTCATACTTCTACCAAATACCTGCAACAAATCCTTCTGCACCAGATAGGGCCATCCCAACAGGCTCAAGACCCTGTTTTTCTGGAATCTGGTCTTGTGATCTCCTAGATGATGCAAGCTACCAAATTTTTTGAAGCACTTCTGTCCCACCTGTAACAGATTGATGACTCTCAGCTACCTCAAAAATGGATCATTTAGGGTATGTCCTCACAGACAGGAAGCATTTCCCTCATAATGAACTCAATACCACTGTAGGTTTCAGTCCTACCTAGGTGTTGAAGCACTGACATTTATGACCTATGACCCACCAAGCATAACAGCAGGCACTACCCTGGTCAGAGGCCATTTCAGCAACAGTGTGATATTAATTACCTTTGCTCCTGTTTTGCAGGTGTGGGAACTTCAGTCCCCATGATCTGATTTAGGATCAAGTTTCCTAATGTACACAAGGCTGGTGACAGAAGTAGTAAGTATGACTGTCAGCAACTGAGTACATGCACAGATGGATATGAAGTAAGCTGTTTTTTTTGAGCTTGCTTCATTTCCATTGGTACACTCCCTGTCAGCATAGGACAAAGAGATGTTTTAGCAGACAAGGGACACTGCAAATAACATGTTGTACTGTGAAGGCAGCAAGGAAGGTATTACAAAGGAAGGAAAAGAAATAATAATAAATGCATACATTGTCTTAACAGGTCTAATATGGTTTCTTCTTTTTTTTGTCCAAATTATCAGCAACTTATACTGGAGAGCTTTTAGTAGCAAGCATCATGCTCAAGTTGTGTTGTACAACATGCCTGTTTTGGTTTTTATTTCTTTTTCATCTCACCATTGTTTAGTCAGACTATATAGAAATATCACTTTGTAAACTACAGCTGGGTAGGAAACAGTCCAGCTCTCCAATGAAAATTTAAATTTGAGAAGCAGCTTTCATCCTGGTTCAAGACAGAAGGTCAGAAAATAAAAGGAAAAGGAAGGGAAAAGATTATTTCAAAAGACCAACAGAGAATATTTTTGTCTTGTTCTCCTGCTGCATGCCATTGAGCATGGAAGTCCAGGCCATGAGCAGGCAACCAAGGGGTTAGGCAAGATGGCAGGAAGCCAAGCAAGCTTCCAACAGGGAATTTCAGGTCAGTACTCTCACCAACACATATGCAGCACCTTTCCTTAGAGGAGTTCAGAGTACTTTACATGTATTACTTGACCAGTTTTATAGATGGGGAAGAATTTCAGCTGACAGATAAAACCCAAAGAGCAAGGTTGTGGCAACACCAGAATTAGAACTTTAGCATTGCTGACTCCCACTTCCAGGTGATATGCTATTTCACAAAAGTAGTTACAGCTTAGCTAGGTAGGAATTAGTTTGCTTTAGAATGATAAAATTCAAGCCAAGAAGTTAAAAAGTATGCATAGTTGCAAGTACTATAGGTTACCGCCTTCATGCTGCATATATAATACAAAGTGTGCACTCATAGTTAGGTCTTCCATCCCTCCACCAACTGAGAGAGAAATAGGCTCTGAAGGTTGGAAGGCAAGGTCATATAGCACATGAATGGGGTAGTTTTGTACTTAAAATGTCCATAATGCCCAAGGGAGAGAAAAGTTGGGGAGAGGCCCTCAAAGATAAAAATGAAGGAAGGGGGGTGGGGAATGGGGAAATGTCTACATAGGAAGCCTAAGTTACTAATAACCTTTACTAGTATAACTAGCACTAGATTTAGAAAAGTATTGTAGCAGCCCAAGAGGAACCGAAAGGCTATTTTATAGAGATAGTAACACATAAAAGATGCTTTGTAGTTTGATCTCTTAAGCATATATGTGTTATCTAGCTGCGTATTATTGTGTTGACATAAGCAATGTTATAAAAAAAAACCAAAAAAAAAAAACTTACAAAGATCTAGTCATAAAAACTTGCAAATCTGAAGGCACTTCAGAGACATATTTCTGCTTGCAAAAAGAAATGAAGCTCTGAAAGCTATGGTAAACACTTGTAAAGATCTCAGCTTTCATGCCAAAACATCTCTGTATGTGTTTCAGTGCTTCACAAAAAAAGGTCTCTAATAACAGTCTGAATTTAACTTCTCAGTTTACTTTACTTACCTGGCTGCATCATAAACATGCTGTATTTTTTCTGAAAAGCTTAGAAGAACTGCGTCTTTCTTTTGGGCTTCCTAAAACAAACAAACAAACAAACAAACAAACAAACAAGTTTCCTTAACATTCTCAAATGCTAAAAATCCAAGTAAAGAGTTTCAAAAGCTTTGGTAAAGGCACGTAACACTTTTGTATTACAGTGCCATGTTCCATTTTTCTTTCATTACACAACTCAAGTGAATTGAGAGAAAAGCATCTCTTCAAGCTAGAGAATTATCAGCACTAGAAAGTCTTAAAACAACATTTTCCATTTCATAGAGCACAACTAATAGGATTTCCTGCCACTGAAAACAATTCACCTACATAAAGAAGGAATCTTAATGAAATGGCAATTTACTAATTCTCATTATTTGAGCTAATACAATTTTTACTGCCTACACTCACCTAATACCCTATTGTTAGCTCAAGGTATGTTGCCAATTTGAAAGCTGTTTAAGCAGCCTGTACAGGTATAACCAGTCACATATGGAATTATTTACACCTTCTCTCTTCCATAGTAGAAAGGAAAATTTGATCAGAACAGCTACTCTGCATGCACTGAGTTAACTGGAGAAGGTAAGGAATAGAGACATACCTCACTTCCAAAAGCCGACTGCTGAAACCAATTGACTAGCTTTAAAAATGCCTTGTGAGTCAAGCACTGTAATAAAATGTTTCTGCCCACAAGATTCAGCAGAAAGAATATTAAAAGATTTATTAAGACAGGCAGCCTCTGTAACAGAACTCCAGGACTGCAACAGTGAGGAGATATTATAGTGGAAGGACTAGATGGGGAAGTTTTACAAAGTACCAGAACTTTTCTGCTTCAAGACTTAACTAGTCTTTGTTTGTTCAGTTTACTGTGGGTGCGTTCATCATACATAAGTAAGATAGTGTAATTTGTACAAGGGAAGAGAGAAAACAAAAAGCTCCAAAGATTTAAAAAGTTACCCTTTTATTCTATGG
This sequence comes from Alligator mississippiensis, assembly GCF_030867095.1. NCBI lineage: Eukaryota > Metazoa > Chordata > Crocodylia > Alligatoridae > Alligator > Alligator mississippiensis. The sequence continues at coordinate 95,964,306 of NC_081825.1, forward strand.
CATGTAGCTCCACTACTCCACCATTAGACTCCTATCATCAGTCATCTATGCCTCCCAAATATATGTACTGTATCACAGTTCTCAGAGACAGTAGTTTTTACATACCAAAGCAACAAAATGCAGCAAATTCATTCCAGGTTTGTTTGCTTTTGTGTCTGCCAGCTTGAGCAGTGATGATAGTTTAAATCCAACAGCATTGCCAGCATAACCTCCCTAACAGGAGAAAGCAAATAGAGAAAGCATGCAATAAACAATGAACTGCAATACTAATCAGGTAGCTTGGTCAATTAGCTATCTCCATTTTGGATGTTACTTACTGCATTCATAATATTCCCAGCCTGAAGGACCAAGTGTAATATGGAATGCAGTTCCTCACATGTCATTAACTCTGTAAAGAAACAAAATTGTTGTCTAAATGTTCCTCATTTAGAAACATACAACTCTGTCAGTTACCAAATCTTACTTCATGCCAATCTTATAAAGGTGCAGATTCTTATTTTCACAGAGAACTACAATAAACTGAAAGGTTCTGAGAAAGGAATGGCATTGGATGACTCGAAGTCACAATCACACTTGGCAAACCTCAAGTATATGTTCAGCCTTAGCTCAACAAATACAGTATTTCCAAGGCAACTAGCAGTCAGTCACAAAACATTTGGGAAATAATGCTCAAAGTGCCACGTACTTTCACCTGCCATCAACTTCAATAGTTGGTAATTGTGCTCAAGGCTCTGCAGAACTCTTTCAACATGTGCCAGGATCAAGGCCCTTGATCAATTATTTCCTACACAAAAACTTTAGTTGTCAGACCTGAAAAGGATGTAAGGAAAGTTTAACTTTCCTTCCTTACCCCACCCAGGCCCATAGCACCATCTTATGTCTGTATAATCATCAAGTGAGAATGAAGACCTTAGACATAAGAGAGTTGGAACTCTAAAGATTTAATAAATAAGCACACACACACACAAGCATTAGATAGATAGATAGATAGATAGATAGATAGATAGATAGATAGATAGATAATGTGTGTATATATATCTCTATACACGCTATATATATAAAATATTATATAATTATAAAATATATGTTTTATTATATTAAAAATGTACACACACACACACACACACACACACACTATATATATATATATATATATAAAAATCAGAATAAGAGCTCCTTGCAAATCTGCAATATACAGCAAAGCAAAAAAACCCTATTTGATATATTTAACTTCTGGAATTGTACTTCATAATTTGGTAGACATACAGTCATCTATAGTAATGTGTAGAACACTTAAATACTTGCAGTCATTGCACCGTAAGTGCATTTTTTAAGAAGGAAAGCTGAAGTTACATCAAAGTTAGCATTATGTAGTTTATCCTGTATTTAACTTTTTAATCCAACACACTAATCTGTCATTTTGGAAGCAAAGTACTGCTTTGCTTTCATTGTTAGCAGCCTGCCAAAATACATAAAGTAGTCAAATATGTTTTGATAAAGCAAGTTTTACACAAGGAGACACCGAGCACTTTACAGCAAGAGAAAGGAGATAATACTCACGTGGATATAGAATTTCCTAAAACCAAGAAGAAAGTTGGCGCACACTATAAACCTGTCTACACTACAAGTGACAAGGGACATAGTTAAGAAAAATTCCCATTTACTTCGCAAAATGGAAGTCTATCAGTGTCTCTGAAATAAACTAACCTTTAGCCATCAAGAGCAGAAAGTCAATGTCCTCAACAACCTAACCACATAAAAGGAAACATGGAAGTCATTAATGGTGAACAGAAAAACAGCCAGTTTTGAATCAACTCCTAGCTGGAAACAGGTTTAAGGATGTATTATAAAAGGGTGGGCCTCCAAAATGAGGTAAGGGAAAACTGACTCATCTAGAAGAATGAGCCCACCTTTGCAGATAGTTTCTGGGTGAAGACAAGGTAGGCCAGTACTTGACCTGTGTACATGTACTTTCCATGGGCATTATCAATATCACTTTGTGCCCAATCTACAAAGTATGACCATCTGATGAGGCCCCCAAATACAGAGCCAAGCTTTTTACCTCAAGCTGTTAAGAGACTCCTGTTCTAAATCTGAAGTCCCTGCTTCAATCCTCAGCATTAGCAACACACACCAGCTTTCTTATTTATTGCCAAACATTTCCAGCTATTACTTCCACCAGTGACAAAAAACAGTGCCACCAAGGCTCCTTGAGGTTTTCAGTGTGATCGGCAGAGCAAATGGACACTGAGGAACAGTGTTAAAAGGTATGGGATGGATTTAAGCTAGCAACAGAATGGAGCAAAATAAGAACTATAAAAATGAAAAAATGATTTTGCATTAGACCTGGGAAAAAGGGAAACTAGACTGGGTGAATGGACTGTAAGGTGGATAGAAAACTGGCTGGATCATCAGGCTCAGGGGATAGCAGTCAATGGCTCAATGTCTAGTTAGCAGCCGGTATCAAGTGGAGTGCCCCAGGGATCGGTCCTGGGTCTAGTTTTGTTCAATATCCTCATCAACAACCTGGAAGATGGCATAGAGTACACCTTCAGCAAGTCTGCAAAAGACATCAAGCTTGGGGGGGGGGGGGGGGGAGTAGTAGATATGCTGGAGAGTAGGGTTAGGATTCAGAGAGAGCTATACAAATTGGAAGACTGGGCCAAAAGAAATCTCATAAGGTTCAATAAGGACAAGTGCAAAGTCCTGCATTTAGGACAGAACAATCCCATGCACCAGTACAGGCTAGGGACTGATTGGCTGGGCAGCAGCTCTGCAGAAAAGGGGGCTACAGTAGACAGTAAGCTCAATAGGAACCAACAGTGTGCCCTTGTTGTGAAGAAGGCTAATGGCATACTGGGCTGCATTGGAACAAGTATTGCCAGCAGATCAAAGGAAGTGATTATTCCCCTCTATTCAGCACTGGTGAGGACATATCTAGAGTACTGTGTTCAGTTTTGAGCCCTCAACTACAGAAAGGATGTGGACAAACTGGAGAGAGTCCAGGGGAGGGCAACAGCAATGGTTAGGGAAATGGGACAAATTACTTATGAAGACAGGCTAAGGGAACTGGCCTTATTTAGTCTGTAGAAGAGAAGACAGAGGGGATTTAATAGCAGCCTTCAACTACCTGAAGGGGGGTTCAAAAGAGGATGGAGCTAAACTGTTCTCAGTGATGGCAGATGACAGAACAAGGAGCAATGGTCTCAAGTTGCAGCAAGGGAAATTTAGGTTAAATATTAGGACGATTTTTCTCACTAGGAGGGTAGTAAAACACTGGAACAGGTTACCCAGACAGGTGGTAGAATCTCCATCCTTGGAGGTTTTTAAGACCCAGCTAGACAAAGCCTTGGCTAGGATGATCTAGTTGGAGATGGTCCTGCCTCGAGCAGGAGATTGGACTAGATGACCTCCTGAGGTCCCTAATTTTATACGATTCTATGAAAGGCAGTAGAAGATGATTAAATTAGGATTTGCCTTTCTGGACCAAAGGAGCAATCTGCAGTGTTTTAGAGCAGCGATTTAAGAATAACAGAAAGAAAGGAAACTGCAATACGAGATTGTCTGTTATGATAAGGATTTCAATCAAATAATGTTGCCATCTCACAGGCAGCCTTACAGAGAAATATGAAAGGGACACTGACCTCAAGATTTTTGGCCTTGGGAGTAAAGATCTAACAGACACACCCTTCTGGAATGTGTCAGAGGCTAGTTAGCTTCCTTTTAATAGCTACTAGGTACCTGAAATTCAAGATCTAGATGCTATGGCACAGACTGATTAATATGCTAACAATAACAAGAGCACAATGCATGCCAGAACATGTTTAATTACCTTTTGTAGCCACTTTTATTATTGTCATATCATTCTGTAGAGCAGTACAAGAAGGTGCGAATTCCTTCTTCAGTACCATGGCTTCAATCCGAAGAGAATAGCTGGAACATGAACAAACTAAGCTTTAGCACTGACAGCCAGAGTAGAGGTGTTTAGCATAAAGAGAATAAACCTAATACCCTCCTTACTTTGGCACCTGGATTAGTAAGTACATAAAGGAATCAGCTTGACACAGTTTTGATACATCTCCACCAAAGCCTTTTAATTTCTTTACCTAGAAAAGAGAAATATACACTAGTAAACAACTTAAAGAATTCATCAATTTTAGATAGATAAACTATGGTTTTAGTGAAAAGAAGTTGAATATGAATAAGCTTGGCAGGATTAGATTTTTATAAATAGACATCGATAAATGTCAAGTTCACCTAACACTCGCAGACTGATGGAAAAATATTTGTCTATAATCATCAGAATGTGCACAAAGGAGATTTAAAAAAAAAATCTTGGACAGAGGTAAGGAAATCCAGGGCAGAGGGCACTGCATGCATGTGCACACACACACATGCACATGGTGGCTGCTGCAAGATCTGGGGGCTGTGCTGGGAAGGAGGGGCTGGAGGGGAATGGCTGGTAGCAGCAGGGAGCCTGGGAACCTGGTGCTGCCGGACGCTTGATCTGCCCAGGTCCCGGTTGACACAGAAGCCAAAATCCCACAGAGACCAGCCTGGCCTGGTCTTTGCAGGAGTTTGGCCCATCCCAATCATGCTGGTCTGGGCTGGGCTCTATGGGAGTTTGGCCCCTGCCCCAATCACACAAAGACTAGGCTGAGCCAAGCTCCAGAGGAGTTTGGCCCCTGTGCAATCGGGGCAGGAGTCAAACTCCCATGGAGCGAAGCTGGGTTATGCAGGAATTTGGCCCCTGCCTCGCCTCAGACCTGGGCAGAGCAAGAGGCCAGCAGCTCCAGGCTGCTAGCAGCCCTGCCCCTCCAACCCACTCTCCCAGCACAGCCTAACCAGCACAACCCCCAGCTCCTGTACTGGCTGCTGCCACGTGCATGTATGCACACGCACCTGTGTGTATGTGCCAAACTCCCGTGGAGCTCTGTGGTGCTGTTCTGAAGTCCAGGAGATACTGCTTTGTCAATGAGGGTGACTACTGTCTGTTTGCATGAAGGTATGCGTTGTTGATTTATGGATATTGAACTTTTTGTATTACACAATTGTCTTCCCTGCCACAACTCTAATTTCATGCAACCCTGAAAATTTAAATTGATAAAAACCGAAATAAATGCTTAAAAATAAACACTGATTTTAACCACTGAGATAAATAAATAAATACAAATCGAATTCTGCCAAGCCTAAATATGAAGCATTACTCAGGCAGTTCAATTATCTGCTTTTAAGGCACCATTTCCAAATTTTCAGAGACTAGGAACATTAATGGCATCTCCTCCAATCCCAACATTTTAGCAGAGCAGCATGGCAAAACTATGTTTCACTGTTTTGTCTCATCTGGGTTTCACTAACTAGTGCCTCATGCCTTCAAGCAAAGGGATGCACACACAGCATGATTGTAACAACACATTGCTGTCATCTCTGTGCAGCAGTGCCCCAGTTTCCATGAGAATTGGGTCTTTCATTTTGATTGCTCTATTTGTGATTTGGATTCTCCATTGTGAATAGCTGAATTTCCTGTCAAACAGGTAACAGCTACTAAGGTGATCACAAAGAAAGATCTGAGTCTTCACAAGCTTGGTACATAAGATGGATACTTGATAGTTAACTTAACTGTTCAGTGTTTTGCAGAACTCTGTATGTATCATGGGGTGGAGGGTTTGTGGTAACAAAAAGCTAAGGTTTAAGCTACAAATATTTTCAACATAGGCATGTTTTCACTCATTGCTTTTTCAAACAATTGCCTTTAAGGGGGGTGGGGAAGAAATTCACATTCTTGGTCTCAGTCCAAGAGTAGTTTATGGGTTGATTTTTTTAATTTTTTGGAAGACTAAAGTCAAAGCCTTGAAGCTTATAGTTAGTTATATGCAGGTATCCGGAGATAACACCATTTAAACCAAAAGGAAAAATGACCCGCTCATCCCACACCCATTCACATTTGGCTGACATAAGCGATCCCCCTCTTCTAGTATGACTACACCAAAGTCCACATACATGCTTGGGACACTACGAATCTGTCCACATACAGGTTACCGTATTTACTCAAATCCAAGAGAATGTTTTTTTCCCTAGCCAACATGGGGGAAAAATGCTCCTTGACTTAGATTTAAGAACAAGAGATAGCTCTCAGCCCAAGGTCCCGCTGGGCTCTACAGCTGTAGCCACCCCTCCTGCTACCTCTTCTCCACCTCCCCATCCCCCCCCCCAGCTTCTTCTCTTCCCACTGAATTTACTGTCTTTCACAGTTCCAGCTCTGGCTAGGGCATCTCTCTGACCTGAGACAGGGAGCACAGAGCATGTGCTGCCTCCTGCCCCAGCCTGGCCACACAACAGCTGTTGCAGTGGCAGTGACTCTGGCCTGGGCTCTGGGGCAGAGACAGCCGCTGCCATGACATCTGCTGCATAGCCAGAGGCAGTGCTTCCTGCCAGAGCGGGGCCCCAGCTGGAGCCAGAGCTGCAAGGAGAAGTGATAAACAGCAACAGGGGGGTGGGGGGAGAGAGGGATGGGATACAGCATGGGGGGCAGGCACCAGGGGGCACAGGCACCATGAGGGAGAGGCAGGCATGGGGCACAGAAGTGTAGGGGGTGGAACAAATGGTGGCAGTGGCAAGAAGCAGAAGTTAGACCACTTGACTCCCTCCAAGCTGCAATGGTTGAACAATCTAATTATTGCGGGGGGGGAATCATCTTAAATTCAGAGTCATTATGAATTCAGGTAAACATGCTACTTGTTCACATACAAGCACTACCACATTAAAAAATGTGCACACCCTTGTAGCATAACTTCCAGGTATGTTATGAGAACATTTCACAAGACCAGCATACATAAATAATCAGAGCCCATGTCCTGTCATACATCCTTCTCCCCTCACCTCCATGCTTCATATTTGCAGTCTTTCCTGAAGCCCACATAAATTTAAACATAAACATACACATATCCTCACTACTCCATCCTGTTCTCTCCCTTCTTCCAAGACTTCATTAACAACCACATTCAATCATTCATACTCCAAACTCAGATTTCAGTTTTGTAGATGGTGAAGTGGTCCTGGAAAAGCATGGACCTAGACCAAAGTTACCTTTGCTTTTCATTTCAATTTCCAGAGGACAGGAACAATTCACAACCTGCCACGAGTTTAGCAAGGGATCACAAGCCTCTCGGAACACTAGGCTCCAAATGAATCACTTAAACAGTTTGTGCCTAAGTTTAGTGCGTAGCTTGCACATATGCTTTTCAGACATTAACGATTCTTTTTTTGTTCCCACCTCCTGAAAATGTCTAGGTTGAAAGATCCTGTATTATATAGAAGTTCTTCTAGCACTGGCTTCTTTAGGACCTGGTTAAACTTTAAAAGATGGTAATCGGGCTAAAAATTTCTGGAGTTTTGCCTACACAAAAGCTCACGCTAGAACTAGTATCATCAATTAATTCCCCATCCAGTACAATTCATTTGTGAGGGCACACTTGTACATGCCTGGAAAACACACTCAATTATGACACAACAAGAACCAAAAAAGACTGAGAACTGTGCGTAAGTGAGAGATAAAAGCTTTTTATCCAGCCAGTTAGGTTTATTTTTGTGAACTCCCAGTGCCTAATAAAGGTAATTGAAAAAGTCTTTGCTCAAGTATTAACTGTTTCCTCTTTCATTAAGATGCAAAAAACCCACCATTAGACATATTTCTGACTCCCCTTCAAAAAAGTTTTGGAAGACCAGACGATATTACTGTACTTTATACATTTTATATGCATACTAAAAGGGTAGAAGAAAAACAGAATCACCACACACAGAGATTTTATCTAATTTTAAAGTAAATCTGAAGCACACAATTTCAGCACAGAAAACAATTCTGTCAACAGCTGAATTTCTACTGAAATAAACAATTTCTCCAAATGAATGCTTATTCCAACACTGTTTTGAATTCTGTATGAAAAAAACAACAACATTGTTTTCAATTAATATTAATGGGGTTTTTTGGCTAAAGTTAAAAATCAAACCCAAAACCCAACTTGAACATTTTAATTTGAAACAATGAAAAACTTATCACTTTGTTTAAAATACCTATGTAAAACCCACAAATTCCAGTTACAAAGAAAATAATTGGAAGTGCAGGTAAGTGAAGAAGCACAAGTTTTATGACAGAGATACCAACAAAATGAATCCTCAATTGCAGACAGGATGTAAATTTCTTTCTTCCAGCTACTTAACAGCATTTCTTAAACCCTCTTTAATACAAGGCATTCAGACAAAAAGCTCCTTTTAAAGACCCAACCTCTGCACTCATTTATTTGAAGCTTGAGAAAGCTCCTAATTTATATCAGTGTCATCCAAGAAGTCAGCCAACAAAAACAGGAAAGACCAGACTTGACATTCCTAATACTTCTAAAAGTGCTTAACAAGCAGGGAATAAACCAAAATACATACCTCTTTTAGACAGCATTTAGCAGGAAAAAAAGGACATATCATTGTGTAGTCTTGGCAGGTGTTCTTTAGCCTAGCCTTCTAGAAACAGTGGTCTACAGCCAAAACAACAACTGTAAACCCCCACCCATCCTCTCATTACAGTGATGTGTAAATTTTGAAATTTACATGAAAATAATGCAAGTGTTGGGACAGCTCTTTTCTTAAACACACACAGGAAATTAGATGCAAAAATGCAACTCTAACACTTAAATACACAAAAGCCAGAAAACAAGATGTTCCCATTAAGATGCGCCTCAGCTGTCTATTAACTTACCTATACTGCACATATTATATTTAAACGTATTTTTCATGGTAACCAGGGCAAACCTAGATAATCCAATATTACCTACATGGAATGCTAATGCTAATATTGCAATGAGAATTTTAATTTTGTTTGCTGACTATTTAATTTCACTGTTTAGTTTTTAAGCATTTCAGAGTGAGGGTGCTGGAGTGGTGCAAGGTGTGGTTCCTTCTATAAAAGCCCTAGTACGTTCTATAGCAGGATTCTCACGGCATACGTCATGGAAGACAGCCATATCCTGGGGCTGGAAGGGGTAGGGACAGAGCCCTGCAGAGATTTTAGGCAGTGTTGTAGGCCAAAGAAATACCCCATGAAGGCAGCCATAAAACACAGAGAATCCCCACTGCAATCTGAGTGGGGGCCCAGCATCAGCCACATTTGATGCCACTCCCTTGCTTTGAGTGCTCTTTGTTTAGCTCTCCGAGGGAGAGGCATGGCAGGGCAGCCCCGAGCCTGGAGCAGCACTAACTGAGGTAGCGTTTTCAGCTATTTTGCCCCTATTCTCCTCCCCACAATACTAATGGCACGCAGGCTGCTGTTGCAGGTGGCCCCCAGCTCAGTTACACTCCTGCCCCAAGGAGCAGCACAGAATCTCAACTCATTAATTTGCAACAGCCTTATATGGTAGATATGAACAGGCCATTCTACTCCTGAAGAAGACAAGCACATAGAAGGTACAATGTGCAGAAAGGGACCTGTTGATTTACAAGGTTGTAACCAGGTCCCACACATTTAAATTTTGCTAATCCAGTTCAGGATTGCCAACCCCAAGTGTTCAAAGAGAATGAATCACGCCTCCCAAGACAATCTTGAGACCGTCTTAAAAATCATGCAATTATTTTAAAGCCTTTTAGCATTCTGGGAACATTTCACTGTGGATCATCTCAAGCTTCCCTCTGCAAGTAGGAATATAGAATTGTTTTAAAATGGAAGTGGCTTCATGTGATTATGTGAACATTGTTAAGAGGTGGGGCTCCAGTTAAAACACCAAATATTGTAAGAGCTGTGATGAAATTTTAAGAGTTGACAACATAGCTGTTAACTGCATGCCCATAATGAGCTAACAGACATGAAATGTGTTTATGACTGATTTAATAAAATATATATATTTTTTAAATCACTATAAATTATACAGTCAGACCTCTGCACCCAAACCCTTTGGAACATTTTTCTTCTAATTGTATGCCATCAGGTAAACAGAAATGGCATTGGATTGTACATGAACAAGGGAGTATAGTGCAACCGCAAGTTCAATTCTGCAGTTCTTAAATTAATGGCAGACAATTTTTTCACTTAGGAAAACATCTGCAGAGTCCGCACATGCATGCACATACACAAAAATCAGATTTTATGTACATAGGGCTCTCCCATATGCAATTCACTCATGGTTTAAAATTTGTTATTATATGAAGGAAGTCTAACTTTTTTGGTGTATGAACAGTTAGAGTAGCTACACCTATTGCAAATATTTAGCTATTCTTTAGAATGAGGAGTGTCACTGAGTGAATTATAAGCAACTTTCCTAGTGTTTAATATACTGGAGTACTCTTTTAGCACTGGCTTTACTGACAAGAAGCTGGCTTTTATTTATGCTTCCAGGAGAGCTACACAGATTCCTGAATGAAAGTATAGGAATCCTTGACTGAAACAGTTATCAGTGCCACTCATTTTTAGACACGCTTGCAATATATCCAAGTATATTTCCCCATTTCAAACAAACATACAGCAGTACAATGGTCACAAAGTTCCTTGCATTTTTCATGGGGTTTTGTGTTTTTTTTTTTTAATCACTGCAAATGTTCATAGCATTGTGAAGAAATGAGATCCCCTTCCCACAGTTCTTTCAGCAGGCAGAGAAAGAGAGTCCTAGGAATCTAAATGACAGATGACTAAGGGTTTAACACACAGTAAGCAAGCAAAGAACTGATATAATACAGAGGAAGTAAAAGACAGACCGATAACCTGGGTGTGCATATATATTGATGAGCTATCTAGAAGCTGTATTCTCACTAGATGCGGAAGAGTGAATTAAAGTGGCTGCTAAGCACAGGACCCTGTAGACTCGGTCAAAGTTTACCAGGCAGGACCTGTTGAACAGTGCAGCAGTGTGCACAAAAAAACAGTTCTGCAATTCTGAGACTAGCTAATAACTATTTTAATAAGATATAGACAAAGATGTATAGGTAGGATTCCTTAAAAAAAGAGAGAGAGAGAGAGAGCACGTGCATGCGAGAGAATCAAGAAGGCTCTTTTCTATTAGAGACCAGAAGGTTGGAAATCAACATTTTTCCTTAATAAAAAGACTGCCCAACAAGAAGTGAGCTGGGAAAGAAGGAAGCTTCTTGGGTTTCAGAGACATATTTCTTCCTTCTGCAGGGTCACAAGACACGGTAAGGTGGCAAACACACACGTTTCCAACTATAATTCTAAAATAGTAACTTGCTTATTTTTAACCTATGCAGAAAAACTTATACTTGTTTTTGCACCTGATTTAAGTCATACCATTTTCTGTGGATGCCCTAACAATACACTCTTGGTGCTCTACTTTAACAGCTGTAAGTTTCAGGAATTGGAAGCTCTGTCCACCTTTGAGAACTTGTAAGTTTCCTAAATCAAATATCTGAAAACATTCAAACATTTTAAGTTTGACAAAACCCTTCACAACTTGACCAGTATTTTAATAATGACTGTACTCAGTATGACAAAAGCTTTTAGCAAAGTGCCAGTATCTGCTATTCATACACACAAATTCCAGCAGCTCTTATGGTAACCAACTAAAAAGATCTTAGTGTTGACACCCCTGTAAATACATGTAAATAAAGCTGTTGTAATACAGTAGAGGAGAAGGTATAAGGAATTTTAAATGACAAAAATTCTGTAGGCTTTATTTATTTGTTGGTTTGGATATTTGTCAAAGCAGCTGTCGACCCATCTCAAAAGGTAAGATATTTGAAATAACTGTCAATTGAGGTAGGGGAAAAGGTCAAATTGTAGAAGGGCACTGAAATAAAGTAATGAACTCACTATTTATCACATCACTTTCTAGAACACTGATAAGATCACAAATTATCTACAGGGAATAAACTCTTGCTTTATGCTGTACATGTTGTGGATCAAACTGGAAGGCGCATCATACAACTGTGTTTAGGAACGTCCTCCCCACAGCCTCTTACACTTCCTGAACAAAAGGAAACAACACAAGTTTTGTATCACCATGTCTTAGAACAGTGGCTCTCAACCTTTTTTGGACTCAAGGCACCCATCAGAAAATGCCAGCTCTTAGCTTTTACTCATTTCTTAACAACAGAAAAATAATAGGGTAACTCTTCTGTTGCAAAGAAAGACCACAACAGGTCAGAATGTTTTTAATGGTCATAAAAACTCCAGGAAGGCCAAGTTAGACTAGACATAAGAAAAAAAGTTATTTATATTGCGGGTTCCCAGGGTCTGAAACAAACTCCCCCCAGGGGTGGTGCAAGCACCTATTCTGGACTCCTTCAAAAAACAGGTGGATATATTTCTTGCTGGGGTCACTTGATTCCAGCTGACTTCCCGTCTATGGGGAGGGGGCTGGACCTGATGGTCTCATAGGTGCCTTCCAGCCCCGAATGTCTAATGTCTATGAAACCCTATGGATTCCTATTTGAAAGATCTGGGTTTATCTGGTAAATCATGTTTGCACACCTAATGCTGCAGCATCCTGGTTGAGAATCATTGTCCTAGAAAATTGCAGACAACATCTTGGAGGCAACAGGTAGTCAAGAGGGTAGGTTTCATACAGTGCTAAATTCCTAGTATGGCTACTCAGACCTTACCCCGACCAACAAGACTACACCAATTCTTGGAACTATACTTGTAAGTTGGCTGAGCTACAAAGACAAAAAGTATGGGAAGGGGTGCTGCAAAAACCCAAGTTATATCAAAGAGCATTTATACACATACATTTTTGTACTGCAACGTGCTGGATCTCTGGTGCATCTAAGCAGACTTGATTAAGATCTTAGATGCACCAGAGATCCAGCACGTTGCAACACAAAAATGTATGTGTATAAATGCCCTTTGACATAACCTGAGTTTTTGCAGCATCCCTTCTTATACTTTTTGTCTTTAAAGCTCAAAGTTGAGTAATTGAGTCTGCTCCACTTGCGAGCTGATGTGCACTGTGCTGCATCGTGTGCAGCTGCATAAATAGTGAAATGCACAACAGCACATAGAAAATGGCGGCGGTGCGCTTTTAAACTAAAACATCTTCAATGTGTTTTAGTTCAAAAGTGTGCCACTGCCATTTTCTCAGCGCAGATGTGCATTTTGCTGTTTATACAAGTGTATGCACTGCAGCGCTGGGCACTTTTAAAAGCACCTGGCACTGTGGCTCAAGCATATGTACAAACGTCCAAGCAGAGACAACTAGGACTGGTTCAAATAAAGAGAATCTTTTTAAGCAGCTTGATCATTAAGTTAATAGCAAAAGGGAAGGACAAATAATAAAAAAAGCACATATGAACAAGACTCCAAGCCACATGAGAGAAAACAAAATTAACTGACTGTACACCAGTACTGAGAGCCTAGGTAATAAACAAGAGGAATTCAAATTACTCATTTTTAACATAATCAAATTAGTTGGTATTACTAAAATTGAGTGGGAACTGTCATGCACCTGGAATGTTAAAATATACAGTTCCAGCTTATGAAGGATCTAATGGATAAAAGAGAACAAAGTACTATACCACCAAAAATGGCATTACCTGTTTTGAGTCAGTGATTACTCAGAAACTAACAATCCTGACAGCCTTGGGAAGAAAGACTTCAATCTGTAATATAAATTGGAGGTTGCACAATGCCAGTACTACAAACATACTTGAAATTTCTAAAAAAAAAACCCAAAAAAACGTTTTCTTAAAATTTTCTTTTAACTCAAAAGGCATTGTGTTGTACTTGGCCAGATTTTAGGTTAAACGTCACCTTGACAAATAAGAACTGTTAATGAAACTAAAATTAATATATACATAGAAGCAAGTGATCAGGACTAAATTATGTACTGCAAAATTAAGTAAAAAAACACAAATAGTAATGCAGGAATTTTTTATGCTGGCCTGCTTATTTGTATGCATGTTGGTTTAGTTTAATAGGCAGCTGGAAGGGGACACACATACACGCACGCACACACTTTCATACAAAGAGTACTAGGGAAACAGACTTAAAACCCATGTGCTCCCTGGGGTGCCAAGCACAGAGTAAGGCTTTCCTAACTCCAGACAAGAGAAACCTGTGTTCAGACTTTTGGTTTAAAGTTTGGCACCACTAGCTACAGGCTTCTATAAAGGAAGAACTGTGTTGCCATACCCAGCCTGACCAGCAAAGTATGCACAGTTGATGCACAGGGCAATAAGCCCAGAACCTGGAGTCTCCAATTTTGGAATTTTCCTTCTTTAACCCCAAATTGGTAATGCATGAATCCCAAAATCTACCGGGTTGATAGGGAAATCATAAAGACGACAAAATGATCATTAGCTTTGCACTTGTGGCACTATCTACAGTTGACAGCAATGAATATATATAGAAAGAATTGTGGAAAACTGGTTAGGAAAGCAAAAAGACTATGGCTAGCTGAGCTAAGGAAACTAACAGAAAAGAAGTGCTGTTCTTATTTTAAGTAGGAGGAACAGAAGGAGTCAGATAGTAGTAGATGCCTTTGATAAGATGAAAATTCAGAAGGCTGTGGAGCCTGATGAAATTCCTATAGAGGCACTGAGATTACCTCTGTGTAAAGCAGGTATAAGTCTGTTCACCAAGATGATGTCACAAAAGAAAGTCAGATGCATGGGGAAGATTTATGGGGGCCTATTTTTAAGAACAATAGGAGACACACAAGACTTTGGCAATTAGAGGCATAAAACTCATGAACCACACTGCAAACCTATGGGAAAGAAAGAAAGATTAAAAAGTCAAAACTGAAGACTGCCAGTTCACATTCATGCCAGGTAAATCAATGATTGATGCGATCTTTGCAGTGAGACTCCTAATGGAAAAGTAAGAGTACAAGGACACCAAGAAAAATCTTCACATGGTGTTTCTTGACATGGAAAAACGCTCATGACCAAGAAAACTGATATGGTGGTGCATGAGGGAACAACTGGTAATGGGAATTTATGAGAGATTTGTGGTAAGCATGTATAGAGGCTCAAAAACGTGAGTTGGAAGCATATGTGGGAAGACCTAGGATGTCCTCATCAGGCCTGAATTCCATTGAGGATCAGAATAAAGACCACTGCTATTTGTGCTACTCCTGGATTTACTCAGCTACAAGCAGGAGGATGCCCCTTGGTGCATAATGTTCCTGATGACGTAGTCTTGATTTCAGGAAGCAGAAAACAGGTAGAGCGCAACTTAGACAGATGGGGGTATAGATCAAAAAAGGCATCATCAGCTGGGGTGTCAGGGGTGGGGAGTGCACACGACACATGCAAAAGACCAGAGGTTTTTTTGGTCAAATCTTTTTATTAGACTGAGCAGTTGGGAGAAATGATAGACAATTTTTTCTTTCCAAACCTGAGGAAGAGCATGTTGTGCCTGAAAGCTTGTCTAACTTCTTTCCCAGCTACTCAGTTGGTCCAATAAAAGATATTACCAAAAAAATCCTTGCTTCTCACACACTGACGGTGAGACCACTGAGACACATATGTAGAGTCAAAGTGAAAAATCATTAAAGAAATCAGAGGCAGCATCAGGAAAGACAATATCAATAGAGAGAAAGCTCAGCAAGGGCAAACTGTGAGAGTATATGTAGCCAGAAGGCATGAAAAGTATTTGGGGAAAAATGCAGGCCACAAGAACTGGAGGCAGGAGAAAGAAAGAAAGAAAGAAAGAAAGAAAGAAAGAAAGAAAGAAAGAAAGAAAGAAAGAAAGAAAGAAAGAAAGAAAGAAAGAAAGAAAGAAAGAAAGAAAGAAAGAAAGAAAGATTTTTTTTTTTTTTTTTTTTTTTAAATATGGAACGCTTCACGAATTTGCGTGTCATCCTTGCACAGGGGCCATGCTAATCTTCTCTGTATCGTTCCAATTTTAGTATATGTGCTGCCGAAGAAAGAAAGACAGAAAGAAAGAATTCACGAATTTGCGTGTCATCCTTGCGCAGGGGCCATGCTAATCTTCTCTGTATCGTTCCAATTTTAGTATATGTGCTGCCGAAGAAAGAAAGACAGAAAGAAAGAATTCACGAATTTGCGTGTAATTTGCGTGTCATCCTTGCTCAGGGGCCATGCTAATCTTCTCTGTATCGTTCCAATTTTAGTATATGTGAAGAAAGACTTTTTTTTTTTTTTTGGACTTTTTCTTGTTATTTATATACATCTGTTTCATCAGATTTACTCCCGAGCCATAAGCTTCTGCTTCTTCAGGGATATCTTTTTCTTTTGTGCAACTTCCTCTTCTGGTTTAGGAACAATCTGCTCCTTCTCAGTGAGGATCATCTCAATGTGACAGGGGGAACTCATGTAGGGGTTGATCCGACCATGGGCCCTGTAGGTACGTCTGCGCATTTTAGGGGCCTTGTTCACCTGGATGTTCTCGATTACCAAAGAATCCACATCAAGACCTTTAAGCTCAGCATTACTCTCGGCGTTCTTGAGCATGTGCAGTAAGAACTCAGCGCTTTTTTTAAGACAGACCCAAGAAGACAGTGTCTCTGAAGGGATGGTGATGGACAGTATATTGTGGAGAATGAGAACTTAAAAAGTAGATTGACCTTGTGGGAGACATGTTCAGATGATGAGGAACAGAAGGAATTTTAAAAAGGCATTATTCTATTGCTAGACAATAAGTGTTCAATTAATACTGGTGTTTAGTTGCTGGAAAAAAGCCAGACAACTTATTTATACCATAATGATAAAATGCTTTCCATCCTAACAGTAATTCAGGATAAGAGAATATACTTAAGTTAGAGAGCACTAAGTATGATGTGGAAAATTGACAACTAAGAATGATAAAAAGTTCTGGTCAAGGAGCTCTCTGGACTGTTAATACTGATTTTCATTAAGTCTTAAGACAATGAGGAAATGCCAGAGAATTGGAAGGAAGCTAATGCGCCAATACTTTGAAAGAGCATTGGGATGATCTGAATAATTATAGGCTTGTGAGCAATCCAAGGAAGAATAATGGAACAGCTAATGTGGAACTTGATTCATAAATAATTAAAAGGGGGTCAGTCATATAGTTAATACAAGATTGACTGATGAAAAATGGAGATTGTCTGACCAATTTAACTTTTTGTGGGATTATAAAATGTTTTAGTCCAGGGAATAGTGTCTAATAGACTTCTGGAAGGTGTTTGACCTGGACTTAACAACAGTGATTAACAAATGAGACCATACAAAAACAACATGGCTCATATTCAGATATATTTAAAAAGCCTAACTAATAGGTCTCAAAATAGGCCTAACTAGAAGAGGAATCATCACTATACAAATGTATTCCTTTTTTAATCTTTTAGAGATTTGGTAGTTTAACAATTTATTTAACAAATATCAGTGACCTGGAAGAAAAACAAACAAAACCATGCTGATATGTTTTCAGATGATATTGAAACTCAGGGAATGGTAGATAACGAAGACAACAGGTCACCAATAGAGTGATCTGGATATTTTGGTAAGCTGGCTGGCTGCAATCAGTATACATGTCCATATGATTACATGTAATGCCATACCTAGGGACAAGGAATGCAGACCATATTTACAAGACTGAGGATTCTATCGAGGCAAGTAGTGACTCAGGAAAAGATCAGGAGATTATGGTGGGTAATCAGCTGAATGTGAGATCTCACAGTGCAATGCTGTGGCCAAAGGGGCTTGTATGGCCAGGTGAGAATAGGTGCAGAAGACAAGTTATATTATCTCTGCCTCTTGGACCTGTGCAACCACTGTTCAAATACTGTGCCCAGTTTCCATATCCATAATTTGAAAGGGATGTTAAAGATTCATAAAAGGAGCTATGAAAGAATGATTAAAGGATCAGCAAACATGCCTTTTAATGCGGCATCTTATAATGAAAGACTCAAAGAACCTAATCTATTTGATTTGTCAAAAAATAAGGTTAAGAGGCAATTTGACAGTGAGGGTCAACCTTTTTGGTAAGTGTGACACAAATTAACACTGCACATGCACACATCCCAGAGACCACTCCAATCCTTTCCTCTTACCCCAGAGGTTCCCAAACTGTGGTACACGTACCCCCGGAGATATGCAAGACATCTCTGGGGGGCATGCGGGAGAAAGTGTGCAATGGCAGATTTAATTGTCATTATAAAAATTACTGGGATTTAAGGGTTTAAAATATAAAACCTATGCTGGTAGGGGTAAGCAGGCAGCTGGTAAATCTGGAAGGAGGTACACAATAAGAAAAAGTTTGGGAACCTCTATCTTATGCAATCTGCTGCTCTGCTTTCTGCTCCCTGCCCTATCTGCCACTGTGTCGCCTATTCCAATCTGCTGGTTCTGCATACAGAGACTTCCCATGCCACTTGTGGTAACCGTGCTGCAGGTTGGCTGGCCCTGGTCTAGAACATGGGGAAGAATAAATCTGATAGAGGGGTGCTTCCATCTAGCAAAGTCATGCATAACAAGATCCAGTGACTCAAAGTGGAAACCTGACAGATTCAAGCTAAAAATAAAGGCAGAAATTGGTAAGCATAAGGTCCACTGCTAGAGATTTTAAAACCAAAATGAAATATTTCTGTATAAAAATAGGACGTATTTGAACAACAACCCCTAGACTTGAAACAAGCTTTAATTCAGGGGAGTCTTATGGCCTATGCTATGCAAGATGTTAGCCTAGATCAGTGCGGCTCAAATTTTTGGCCCCGGGAGCTGGATGAATGATGCTGGTCCCACCCATGCCCCATGCTGCCCCAAACCTACGTGCCCAATTATGCATGCAGAGTCATATCATCTGACCCATTGGGCTCTCCATAGGTCTGGAAGCAGGGGAGCAACAATTACTGTTGCCACCACTCCCCAGCCAACAAATTTTTGGGACTGTGGGGAGCCCAGTAGGCTGGATGACACTGCTCCACAGGCTGAATCCTAGCCCAAGGGCCAGGGGTTGGACACATCTGGATGAGATGATCAAAGTGGTTGCTTTGGCTCTTAATCTCTGAACCTGAGTTCTGTGCTGCTGTCTAGCTATGAGTTAAGTTTTCTCTCCTTACAGAAATCCACTTCACCATCACTCTGACAACACTGCACTAGCTCCCTGACACTGCACAACAAAATAAGATGTACTTTTACTGCCAGCAAATGCTTGACTGGGTGCAACTTCCAGCTGTTTCAAATCAAACCTTTACAATATTAGAAACCATGCTCTAGTAATCAAGGGTTGCTAGGTCAGACAAGCTATCACAGTTAAATCTCCATCAAAATGGAACTTATGGGTCCAAATGAATTAGGTTTGCAGGGCATGAAATTTACATCATATCAAGGCACATTATCAAATCACACCTCCCTGAATGTTAAGCTACTCTTGCGATGAGTAACACCCAAGATCTACAGCTGAAAGATTATAGTGGAAAACAATATTTCTTCAGCTTATTTTGTACATGTAACATGCACAAAGGGATATTAGGATTCAGTTTCTCTTCACTCCATCATTTTCCCTTCTTGTGTAGATTGTTTACCTAGTGAAGAGAAACCATCTTAAAAGATATAGTACATATTTAGAAAAACCACAAAAAAATTAGGGTGGTGGAAAAAAGGATAGTTTTTAAGGATCAATTTTAGTACCCCAAACTACTTTGAATGCTGGTTCTCAAATAAAATGGATTTCATGTCTATGGTGTCTCATCATATACATAGCCTTTTAAATCCAGTATGTGGAAATGACCAGGATTAAGATAGCATATGTGAATTCAAGTCACTGGAAATATGTGGTATTTTTGGTTATACCTTTGAACTGAGAGCAAGTGTGTTGTGGAGCCGAAGAATCAATTTTTAAATATAATGACATTCAAGTGGTAAAGCATGCAAGCTAAAGGTTAATCTGGATATTAGTTAAGTGGTCATTTCCCCATACTCATGATTTACTTCGACGAGAAACACTTGAGCAATTTTAATGCTAATTCAGTGAAGTTGCAATCTACAAGTCTCAAGATACATACACAAGGACAGGGAGGAAGAGCCTTTGAAGCAGTTGTCTTACATTTATCAAACAAGCTCACAGACTTCTTGGATTGTGGGCCAATGGGTAGCATAGTGACACAGTAACCCAATACCAACACTAGACTGTAACTGCTGTGGTTCCAACCATATAACTGCTTGGGAAATAGGGGCCATAAATTAATGAAACATATCAAGGAAGCTAAACTTCCTTATTGGTAACTTTAATACGAAATGCCTTCAAATAAAATTAAACTACTTTCTGTAAAGGAATAATTAGACTGTATTTCCAATACCACAGGTCACTGTGTTGCCACTCCCAAGGGCAAATGTTTGCACACAGTAGGTTTTACCTCTGCATCTCTCAGGTTTTTATGACTTTTCCAAAAAGATGACAACTATTCTCTACAATCCCAAGCTCATACGAACTCTGCCACACAAAGAGGTACCACATTTAAACCCTTCACTTACCTCTTCTGCTTCAGGCAATAACTTAAGTAATTCACGCAGTGTCTCAGATCCATAGGGGTCACTTCTTCCATGATAAATATCTTCACTTATGGACCGAGCAGATCTTGAAAAAAAAAAAAAAAAAACCTGGTCAAATTAAACTGTAATACTTGGAACTCTTGTAGCTGTAGAAATGGGAAAAAAAAGCAAAGCTTAAAAAATTGTCAGTAGCTGAATCAGTGTTCACAACAGCCACCAATCAGTGACGCCTCTGCAAAAAAGTAAACCAAATGCATGGCAGCTAAACTGCTTTAGCCTACCTTTAAAAAAATGAAAAACTTTCATCTCTCCCCCATCCTTTCACTCTTCCTACAGAAAAGCAGCCAAGGAAAACAACTCAGTATCTTACAAGATTCAAAGGCATTCTATTACTGCCTATGAAACCTCAACTGGCAATGGCAACAATCAAACTGTGAACTAATTAGCACAGAAAACTGAAAATGGAAGATTTAAGTAATACTGTCATTCAGATAAATGTTACGAAAAACACAAGCTATGAATCCCAATTGAGAAATTTTGTAGAGAGTCTTAAAACTAGGTTAAAGCAGCAGTGCATTACACCTTTGCATAATGTCTTTTATTTCCTATCCCATTTGTTTTTTATTATTATTACATTTGAAACTGTATGAAAAATAAAATCTTACTTTTTGAATTGTTTGAGAAATATTCCAATATTCATACTTCTTTTTGCATCCAACACAGAAACCTGAGAAAAAAAGCATTAGATATTATATCCAAGTAAAATAATCCAAGCAGAAAAGCCTAAAAAAAGAGATACACCTCTTTAAAAAGCGCTAGTAAGTATCATTTTGTAAAGAAGTCCATACACAAAGAGTGGCCACCAAGGCACAAGTCAAATGAATGGATAGGACCATTCCTCAATAAATAAAAAGAAAGTTATTCATTACTGAACTAATCTTTACTAGGAAACAATGCAGCCCACCCACAAGAGTTTCTGCTCATGGGACAGATTTAAAACAGCAGCAGGTCGGAAGAGAGTATTAAGGCAAGTTTTATTTCACCTTATAACAAGAATGTTTTTCTAATTATTTAATAATACTGCATTTCTAAAATGCTTCTTACTAAAATCTAATTGGGACAGTCAGACTGCAAAAATCTTGGCTTCCATAGAATGATCCATGCATTTCAAAGTACCATTTCAGGGTAACTTACCAAATGCCATGGTGATACATACATGCAACAAGAATTTAACTTAATACACAGCACTGACTTAATGCACATGAATTAACAGCCATGTTGATTACATGGAAATATTTAAAGTCTATCTTCAGTTAACTTGAAGCAATTTTTATTTTTAATTTAGCTATGTTATACTATTTTATACATCTAATTCTGGAAGGAAAAAAATAAGGGGGAATTTTTCCCCTCCACGCTCCAATTTTTAAATTTATTCTAACCAAGAATCAGCAAAAAAGCTGCACCATGCTGTAAGAGCATGCAGCTATACCAATATGAAAAGTTTCCAATCGTCTCAGTGACTGAATGATGTCACTGCATTCCCTTAAGATTAAAATTCTGCCATGGAAATTCATAGGATCATAGAAGTAGGGTCAGTAGGGACCTTGTAGATCTTCAAGTCCGACCCCCTGCCTGGGCAGGAGGAAAACTTGGCTCAAGTGACCCCAGCCAGGTAGGCATCGAGCTGCTTCTTAAAGACCCCCAGGGTCTTTCAGGTGAAAACAGCCATAAAAAGCAGTCAGAATGAGTCTGGAATTACTTTTTATGGCAGCCAGGTGACAGTATTAACATAAAACTATTTCCTTGTGTCATCTGGGTTCCATAACAAATAATTCCAAATACAAAGATGTGCAGGACAACAACTGGCCTTACACAACATTAATTCTTCATCAACTGCAAGGATAAGCCCTATGCCAGTGTAAACAAAGAAAAATACACCATTTTTATTGGTGGTGTCAGGCAAAAGAATTAAATACTGCTTGTTCTGAAACCACTTGGTGAAAATCAAATACAGGTATAGTTAGCAGAGAGGTATCATTAGGGTACTTCCAATATGCTCATGTATACCCATGACAACTTCCTTACTTGCCAAATGAATAAAGTTAAGTAAATTAGAATATTTTCTTGAACTTTGGAATTTCCTATTTTCTTGAGCCACAATTCCATAGAAGTTAGAAAGAGCAGGATACACTAGAGTGTCAGTAAATTATCTGAAGTCAATCAGTCACTGGTAACCTGAATCCCTTCAAATTTAGCATATGCAAAGGGTAAGGTAAGATATATTCTCTCCCATCATCATAGGAGATGAGGCCACGTAGGTCATTAAAAAAAGCCCCTGAACTTAGCGCAGGTTAAACTATCATTACCCTACTATGCTATCTAATCTCTTCTCACATTTTTCACTGAAGGCGCTCCCCAATGACCTCTTCCACTGCAGTTCCACTCTTTAATTGCCCCACTCATTTCTAATCTAAATTTGCCATTGTTAGACACCTTTATTACAATACATTTGCGGTCAACCCTTAATTTGTTCAGGTATTTGTTCATATCAGAGATGCTTTCCTCTACTAGTGTAAGATGTATACATTTTTTGTTTTTCCTTTTTTCCTCATACCTTACCTTTCATTTTTGTATGCTTTTTTAGCTGCAGCCCTTACAAATACAAAATATGCCATATTCTCAAAAAATGGAAATCAGTAACACCCCACTTGACTTCTTTTACCATTTTTACCATGGCAGGGCGTGTCATCCAAGGGTATACGTACCCCTAGGGGTACTTGGAAAGGTCACAGGGGTACACGCAGGCAAGCGGGGATGGCCCTGGGGCGCGGCTGTGCCATCTCCCCCGACACGCTCCCACATGTCACCTCTTACCCAAAGGAGAGGGAGGAGCGCGCTGGGCAGCACTGGCCCCATGCAGCACACTGCAACGCCTCCCCACCCCCTACCCCAGCTCCACCTCCTAACTGGCTGCAAGACCGCTGCCCTCGGCCAATAGCCAACGGTGAGAAGGCACCACCAGCCAACCCTTGCCTGCAGAGCCACAAGGCGCAAAGAGTCTGAATGGTGGAGGGGTGGGGGAGAGAGCGTGTTTCTGTGCCTACTCCCAGGAGCAGGGTGGGGGGCACAAGGGCAGTAGTGCTCCACCATGGACAGACATGGGGTGGAGGGGTTTACACGTGGCAGCTGCCACCACCACCCACCAGCCCGTGCCACTGCCTCCCAGGAGCAGGGCCAGAGTGAGGGGGAGAGTGCAGCAGCACCCCTCTGCAGGCTGCACAGGTGGTGCCCGGCTAGCCAGACACGGTGGGGGGAGCTCACACACAGTGGCCACCACTGCCACCCACCACCCCATGCCACTGCTATGTGCCGCTTTCCCATGACCAGTTGCACGTGCGGCTCTGTGGGCTGCTAACAGGTGGCATGCAATTGGCTGGGCATGAGACCCGTCGGCAGCTTACAGAGCCACATGTGCAACTGGCCATTGGAAAGTGGCACACAACAGTGAAGGGCGGTGGCAGCAGCAGTGGCACAGGGTGGTGCAGGGTGCTGGCAACAGCCACTGCATGTGACCCCCCCTGCATCTGGCTGCCACCACCAGAAGGGGTCCACTTGTTAAAAAAGGTTGAAAACCCCTGAAATATGGCATAACATGTTTGAACCAACTGAGGTTCTGGTTCAATGTTGAATTAGTGAACCAGTCTAATTGCTGTGTATTTCTTCTCTGAAAAAAGCAATAGGAACATAGACAACTTTGTTTACCCTATCTGCCTATCACACTAAGTCACTGTCCTAATCAAATGGCAAGGTAAAAAACAGTAATTCAACCATTCTATTCAAGGGGCCTAGAACATCGATACTCAGTGTTCTGTCTGATTTTACACTGGTCACTTCTATTTTTCTGTTAAAGCTCCTAACCTTCAAAAACCCCTTTAAAAAAAAAGTCTCAAATTGGGCAACAAAAATGCAATCCCTGGGCACTTTTTCAAACGTTGGTACTTATGCTGTGCACAAAAAACAATGATAACCTCTGTTTTTACATGCAAAGCTCCTCCATATTTAATTTTACTAAAGCTTGGTCTGCATTCCTGACACCCACCCTTCTCCTATTCTGACTGTTCACCTCACTTTGTTCTTGCCCCAGGTTACCTTGGCTTTATTGTTTTAAGTTCTCTTGCTATTTTGTCAAGCACTATTTCAATTCTTTTGAGTCTGCCTCTATATTCTGTTTGTGATCTGCAATGGTCCCTTATGATTTCTTTACAACACCTGAATTCATCAACTGTCTTGAAACCAGAGATGTCAAAAATACAGCCCATGGAGACATATCATCCACCTCCCAGTGCTGGCCCCTTTCAGGGACCATTCAGGTCCCATCCCTGGCAGGCAGGATTCAGCACCTGCTCTGGTTGGTCTGAGGAGGGCACCGCATACTGCTCAGTCTTGGACCATGGCCAGTGCTGGATCTCGCATGCAGGACCAGGAAGGGGAGGCCTAGTCCAACTGATGGGGCTGGCCCCACACCATTCACCTGACTTACAGGGCCAGATGAGCTTGACACCTCTGCTCTAAAGCAATAGCTTATATATCTACCGCTATACAACCTCTCCCCTACTGAGCAGTTCCACATCTGACTGTCCTGAATTCTGGGATATCATACATATAAGTCAAATGAAATGCCCTGAAGATATCAGGTAAACTTCTTGTCACCTTGCAATTCATCTCCTCTTCCTCCTGTGTATTTTCCCATCTCAACA
The DNA here is from genome assembly GCF_030867095.1 of Alligator mississippiensis. Classification (NCBI taxonomy): domain Eukaryota; kingdom Metazoa; phylum Chordata; order Crocodylia; family Alligatoridae; genus Alligator; species Alligator mississippiensis. The sequence goes on from NC_081825.1 coordinate 95,989,469, forward strand.
TGACAGCCCATTCAAAACCTGAGCTAACGCTTTCTCACCTGGCACTCGACCTACATCTCTCTTCAAAGTCCTTCTTCCTCTCCCCTTCCATATTAAACTAATGCTTCCTCTGGTCACATTTAGTACTTTCCATAACTCTAATTAAGCCTTTATCATTCTCTACCCCAGCTTCTTCACCCTCCCCAGCGTGTATTAGGGGTGCACCAATAAAGATTTTCTTGGCCGATATTGATAGCTGATTATACCAGGCATATTGGCCAATACTGATCCAATTCACAGGAATGCAGCCTGGCAACTTGGAGAGCAGCATCCTGCTGGTAAATCGGAGGGGGGGGGAGAAAGGGTGTGGGAGGGGTAGATCAAGGCCTCCATGGAAAGTGAGAGGGTGGGGCAAGGGCAGGAGCTGGGGCACACGCTGCCCAGGCAGGGCAGTGAATGGGACTCCAGAGTGGAGTACAGAAAGGAGCCACATGCGGCTTGTCCACGTGTCATGGAGGGGCAGCTCCCCGCTGTTGCTTGTACACGTGGAGGAGGATGGGGGGCATGTACTCCCCCAGATTTGTAGGCAGGGTGAGGGCAGGCTACCTCCTGTGGGCTCAGGGCCAAGGGCTGTGCCAGCCTCTTCCAAGCAGCGGGGCTGGGCCATGGCTGGGCTTGGGGCAGGCTCAGCTGCATGGGGTGAGAGGTGGCGGTACTAGGAGAGGTGAATTTTGGGGGGGCTATAGCCCCCCAAGCCCTCCCACTGCCACTCCTGCTCAAGACACTCCACTCTGCTGCCTTTCCCTCAGGAGCCCCACATAGGTAGCAGGCCCCTGCCAGGGAAAGGCAGCAGAGTAGAGTGCCCCAAGCAGGGATGGCATTGGGAGGGCTTGGGGGACTATAGCCACCCCAAAATTCACCAAAGACCCCTATAGCCACCCCTCTTGGTCCCACCACTGCCTGCCCAGTACAGCTGAGCTCACCTTGAGTCCAGCCCCCTGGCTGGGAAGAGGTTGCTGCAGCTCCTGACCCTGAGCCTGCAGCAGGGAGCCCACCCCATGCACAAATCTGGGTCAGGGCCCATACCCCACCATGCCTCCTCTGGTGCACGCAATGACAGGGAGCCACCCCCTCCGCCATCCCTGGATGAGCTGCCTGCAGCTCTGTCCCACACCCCGCCCCAGGGTCCCATTTACCGCCTGGCTGGGCAGTGCCTTCCCCTGCCCCTGCCCTAGCCCCACTACCTCCCTCCCTGTGAGGGCCTTGATCTTCCCCCTCCATACCCTCTCTCTCCCCCACGCCCCCTCCTTCCCACAGACTTACCAGCAAGGTGCTGCTCTCCATGCTGCCCAGCAGCATTCCTGGCCACATGCATGCGTGTGGCTGCATGCGTGCACACAGCATTTATTGGTAAGATTATCAGCTACATCAGCCAAAATAAGCCGATAATGTTAATTTTCCTTTTCTCAGTGATGATCCGATATGAATCGGTGCACCACTAATACGCGACTCCCACATCAACTTTCCCATTTCTCTTATTTCATTCCTCTCTTTGAGAACTTTCCTAGGCATCTTCCAACATCAGTTCTCTCTCCGTTCACCATGCATCCATCTTTTCAACCCTCTCTTTGAACTCAAACCCACTAAATTTCCTCCACACTGATTAAAAGTTTTCCTTTACACGATGGATGGGTTTGAACTCAGCAAACTCCACCTATTTAAACTGCAAACACCTCAGAAATGGATTTGGTTTTCATATCATCTGCACTTATGGGTGCTTGCTGTACAGAATAGCGGTGTATTTTTACAATGCTTTATGTATTCACTGGCAAAAACAAAACAAAGCAAAAAACACTTCATTAATGCAGAACTGATGCCGCCTTGTGGAATTTGTTGCTTTTAGAGAATTTTGAATCCAATAACAATCTACCTTATATATCATGCTAAGATATAGTAGTTGTGCTGCCCTATCTACTCCCTCCATCCCTCCTCTCCAGCCAGACCAGAACTAGCAGTAGCTGCTGGGAATTGTCTGTAATGCCGACTGATGTACCTGCTGGAGGTTCCCTGCCCCTGATGTGGCTAGGTCTCCTTAAAGTATGCCAATAAACCACCTTCGCCAGCTTTCCTCCAAGCTAGTTTCTGTCCTCAAGTGACCTAGACTGTGGAGAAAGGGAGGGACTGCCTCAAAGGAAGAAGTTCCTCTCTTCCCTCAGTTCCAAGCACAAACCTAGGAGGTAATGCTACCAGGCCTCCCTAGATGTAATACCCTCTATTTCCCCAGCCACCCAAGGTATACTGCTTCCCAGCTTCCCAAGCATTTCTTCAAATGCACTCTCCTTCTCTGGATTTAGCCTTCCAACCTTTTTCCATCTTCACAAATTCACAGAAGTTTAGGGCTGCACGGGACCTTGTGAGATCATTGGGTTCAGCCCCGCTACTCTGGACAGGAAATACTCCTTATCATTTATCTTCCTAACCCTAGCCACAGCTCCCTCCCTGTCAACAAGCATTTTCACATGCAATTTCATATTAAAAACAGCCTGAGCATCTTCTAAATTATTTGATGCATTCAGATTATATTCCCCAAAAATAAAACTTCACCTAAGCTACTTAAGTGGTGTAATAGCCATAGCACATTCTCTTGAGTCTCTCAAGCCATGTGAATGTCGGCTGGTTAGAAACCTCCCTGACTAGTCACTAAGTATGTGCATGTTGCAATTTGTGCACCAGACACTTTAAAATCACGTTTTCAATGTTACTTCTGAAAAGAGGTCTGGAGAGCTTTTCGCTAGCTGGGTAAGTGTTGAGCAACACAGACAAGTATGGAATGAGAAGAGTCCTGACCTATGCCTCAGGTGCACGTCCAAAATGTTGGTTTAGGAAAGGCTATTTTTTCAAGGGGTTGTTGCATCTCGGAAGCCCCTTCCTCTGACTGATCCCAAGCCTAGATTGGGAGGATTTTAAACAGCAAAGGCTTTTCCTTATCCTTTCAACAGCAAAGGCTTTTCAACCTTTACTGCACCAGAACCAGGGCTCAAGTACACTGAAGTATGAAAGTTATCATGAGCTCCTGCTTTGCTATATGCAGACTGCCAGCATAGGATAATTCTGAAAAGGTATGGAGGGGTGAATTCTTTCTTTGGTTTTTAAAGAAAAAGGGAAAGGTGGGTTACACATCCATCGCAGAGTCCAAGGCTTAGTGAGGTGTAAAGTGCCCATTTACCTCAGTTGAGATGCTTTCAGATGGAAATGAATCTGAAACTGCAACTATGCAAATGTATGAGGGTGTGCTCATCCCCACTTTCTGGGTGCTTGAAAGCCTGGATAAGCAGAGGCCTGACCTTTCACAGAGCATTCGGCAGCTTGTCTAACTTTATTCCCACCATGCAGTTGACCCAATAAAAGATATCATCTCCCAAAAAATCCTTGCCTCTCACATGCCTGTCTCACAGCTACAATATCACTCTAACATTACCTTTTCTTCATTTCTCACATTCTCAATATGATACTCATGGTTTCACAAGCTTGTTTAAATTTTGACAACCACTTCTGAAGTTACTAATGAGACTTTCATCATCACTAACCAATATTAAAAATGTAATGGTCCAGTTTTGGGGGAGTTTTTTTGGTCCCCAAGTTAATTTGCTCTTTTTTGTCTTCATGTATGAAGTGGAAAAAATGTAATACATTCCTCTAGCTATCAATAAAAAAAAAAAAAAATTTACTTCTTATTTTACAGACAGAAAATAACAGAAACACTTCAAGCAATTCTTAGGTAAAAAATACATAGTTCAAAATATATAAGACAAGGTTTTAAAAAAATAGTGTCACTGAACTGTTCATTAGACAACATACAAATCTGTAAAAATTCCCCTGAAAAACTGGGGGCACCCTTCTCTGGACAAAACAAAGCTCAGTCATATCGTTTTTGTAGGACATGAGAAAGCAAAACTTGTTCATGTTCCAACCTAAACAAGGACTGTAATAATCTAACATAAATTTCCTTCAATCAGAATAGTGTCTTGCTTTGTTGCTTCCCTCTCATACTTATGCTCTCTCACTTATAGTATCTCAAAAGCCATATATTAAGAAAACGTTTTATTTTTGTAATAGTATGATTATGTAATTTTTCTTCAAGGAACCCCATGTTTACTTTTGTCCTCTAAACAGATTGGAGGAAGCCATGCCTGCAAAATGCCTTAAATTCAGATGTGTGATGCTGTCAGAAGTGCCTGTTAAAGGAGGAAGACAGCAATTTAGTGCACTTATACATTCATAAACATCATGAGTGGAGCAGAGCTACTGTAATTTATGTACTCCAGATTCTGCAATGAAGATTCATCAAGAGGTACCTTTACAAAACAAAACAAAACAAAAATAACTGCAGACTCATTCTTCCTTCCTCAATTTTAGTGCATCTTGGCCCATCACGAAATCCAGGAATTTTATTCAGATAGCCAATAAAGCTCTGGCAATTCTTTGGTTTTCCACATAACCAAAATCAGGCTGGCAATCCTTTAATGAATAAATATGTAGTACTAAATACAAAGCAGAAGCTAACCACTTTGTACTACAAGGAGCATTTTGATAAAAAGTAAGAGAAAACAAAAATGAATTACAGACCATGAGGCTACATACTTATTTCTATGACACTGGATTGTTCAATTCCTTTAATTGTTCAATTCCTTACCTCTTCTTTAGTATCTTTAAACGATGATCTTGAGGAACGATTTCTGGAATCCAGAGACTTGTTTTCTTCTTGCTGCCCAAAGAGCTCCTCAATTGTCTTTGTGTCAATCTGGTAGTGCTGTCTTCCGGCAATAGTCCAGATATTGGTTTTACCACGGACTTGCTCTTCTGGGATTGTTTTCCAAAAAAAACTCCGTATTCGTTTTTTTTTACTCTGGCGGCCATGCCCATTCAGGAACTGCAGTGGCAAAGACTGAGATGGCCCTGGTGGAGGAGGAGGGGGAGGTGGTGGCGGTGGAGGCAACCCTGGTGGCGGAGGTGGAACAACAGCACCTGTGGACAGACATGGCGGTGGTGGTGCTGTTGTCGTATCTTCATTCATTAATCCAGTGGCAACTGAAATAGCTCCATTTTCTTTATCATTTACCAAAGAAAGACAATTCATAACATGCATTTTATAGTCTCTCCGGTAAGGAGAGTCCTACTTCCTTGTGTCTGCTTGAAACATGGAACAATGGAGTGGCAATTTCTGTCATATAGTTTCAAACGTTAACATGACAGCAGTGAAAACAGTGCAAGATGAGCCCTGTACCATCTTCATTACCTATAACAAGAAACAATGGTGAAGTTCAGAGAGGACTGATTGGATGTTTTTCCCAGATATCATCAGCAACACAGCTACACAAATACAGAAAAGTTTGTGTACAGTAATTCTCAGTTATTTGGTTATTTTCATTTTTAATCTAAATAAGAAAAGACACAGGCTTTTTTCAAAAAACATAATGTTCTCTATGTTTTCCCCTTAATCACTGAATCAAAATAATGAACAGCATATGTGGGGTGATTCAACAAACTAGCATATTGCCTTTTTTTGCCTTTGTATTTTTCATGCAATTTCATGAATAAAATGTATGGAATCCCAGAAAGATCATTGTTTAATAAAAGCTCCCAACATTTACAATTACTATCTAAACCTACTTTAAACAAACAAACAAACAACCCCAGCATGTAACTTTTATTACTATTGTTCAGGTTATAATATATTTACCGAAATTCACACAACAGAAGAGAGACTGCAATTTTATCAAGGCACTTCTTTATAATTCACTCAACTATCTAGGTTACTACCACTACTTCAATAAGCACAGGCACTAGTACAGATAGAAAAGAACAAAAGTAAGTGGAAATTATAATCTATACACCTTCAAGCTCTCTGTCCACGCAACATGGTAAATATTTACTCAAGAAACCTCATACATCTCCATTACCTCATTTGGTAGCTTAATCAGAGTTTTCAAATCTTTATGGCAACCACTTTACTTTTGATTTTGCCACAAGGCAAATAAAACTAATGTCATTGACAACTGTTGGAGCAATAGTCTTGCCTTTTTTAAAAAGCACAAGTTAACATTTGACAGTTCACTCATATTCATGAATAGCTTTCATCTCTGTTAGTAAATTATCTCCCCCATAACACAAACCCAGGCCAATTAAGAATCCTATTGTTTAAACACTTTATAGAGGCCATGATTAAATTGCACATTTGAGCACATGGAGGTCATCAAAAGTGGAGGTATTGCACAGACAGAAATTAGATGAAAATTGCAGACTCAATACTAAGCAAACAGTAATCAGGAAACCTAACAAAAGTCATAATGAGGCACTTTTGAAGTTGGGCAAGATTAAAACTAAATACAAGTTTGTCAGTGAATACACCTATCCACTTGGCATCGTTCCTCCCGTTTGACAAAATGCAGATACACAGACAAGGCAGAACAACTTTCTGTCTTGTCATGACAAAAAGATGCCTTTTTTTTTTTTTTTGCCAGAGCTCCACTACTTCAGTGCACATGCATAAACAGACAAGTTACAGAGACAAGCCACAGCATGGATTCCTAGCTGGTGTTGTCTTAGCTCTGATGAAGTTAATGTAAATTGATAATATACAAGACCTCCTCTTTTCAGAAACCTGTGTGGAATAATGTATCTGGTATCCGCTCCTACTTCAAATGTTACAGGCTTGCTCACTTCACTTGAAATATCAGAGATATTCACAAGTGTCGAAGACTCAGATTTGATTTAGGGAAGGATAGATAGTCTTGTAATGAAGAGACAAAGGAAGGTGTTGCGTCACATACAAAAGGGCTATGTTTTCTGTAGGGACTGATATAAACTATATTAATCTTCTCCTGAGTTCCTGGTTGGAATCAACTGGAAATTTGAGGGTAGGGGTTGAAAAGAAATCTGTTAAAAAGTTAGGGATAAAGAGGAGAGGGAGAGAAGGAGAAGAGGGTACAGATGATTTATCTCACTTATTGAAAAGTGGAAAATGTAGTCATAGTACAAAAATATCACTTGGATAAGCCACCAACAACCACTATTTTTTAACCATTGATTTGTTAAATAAAAAATAAAAAGTTCCTGGAATTACAGAAGAGCCTCATCTGGTAGTTTCTAATGCATCTGAAAACATTAGAAAGAATCAGATCAAATTCTAATGAAACAGCACAGCTCATCTTACTCCTAAACTTAAATGTAGAAGAGTTGAAAAGAGGCTTCTTGTACTGGCAAGGCTTAATCTCAGAGTTGGGGGGGGGGGAAGGGAAGAGATAGGAAAGAGGGAAGAAGCTCCCGTGCCAGTTAGATTTAGCAGGAAGAACCATTTTAAATCCACTAGAGCCTTCCACTGCTTTGGCCGGTGGCAATCCTGATAGACTGTCATCCAAAACCAGGATAGAGAGAAAAAAATCTGAATGGAGGTGTGAAAGAAAGGTCACCAAACACACAGCTATTGTCGTCCCATAGATAAGCAGGTCCAAATGGCAAAGGTCGTCTGCTCTTAATGTAAGCATAAAGTACTCTATCTTGTTCCTGCGGGTGAGACACTGAGATGTAAAAATTCCATTCTCTCTCTGCCTGGCTCAGAGAACTAGCTTGGAGATGCACCCTAATACTGCCAGATATGGCGTGGGTGCAAGAGAGAGAAACTGCCAGACTGAGACACTGTCTGCACAGCTTGTTGGTATCAGCAGGTGGTCCCTACCCCCCCGCAGAAGTGCAGAGAGGATGAACTCGTTCTCTCTCTCTCACACACGCACACAAATTCCAACTGCTGTGGAAGCAGGATCACATCCTAAAAACATAATGTAAGCCAAATAAAGTTGTCTCTCTAGAAGCCCTTTTCTAAAACTTCAGATGGAAGATGGGAAGACATAAAAGCAACACATAGGACTACCAACATTTTTAGTTCAGCATTTGTTACATCCAAGCTATACTGAGTTTGTGCAAAGTGTTCTGTGAATATTTGTTACAGACAAACAATGTTGAGCAGGAAGAAATGTTATGAAATTGCTTTTGTACGTGTTTAATAATGTCTAAATAGACATTTAATGCATGCTTAATACCTCCATAGACCCGCCAGCAGAACTTCTGAAAAGAAAAACTAATATTTTAATTCAATGAAGCATTTTATAACACTCCATATCCTCTGGTATAGAATTTAACCTGTAAACAAGCTTTTAGAAAACATTCCAAAAAAAAAACAAAACCTGTGAGCAATTGTTTTCCACTTCAAAGGACAGGCAGTCTAAAGGTTGGTGCCCTAACAAAAATCATTGCCCCCGAAAGGGTTGTAAGTGGTATTTGCATATGCACATTAGCCAGTGAAATGCCCACCGAACCTCCAGAAATGTATTATATCTCATCCAGTACACCAAATGCCCTGATGGAAAATATGTAGGAGAAACCAAACAACTGAGTACCAGAATGAACACATACCGAAAATCCATGAAAGACAAAAATATCCAATTACCTGTGGGTGCACACTTCTCACAAGACAATCACTCCCTCTCCGACCTCTCAGTTCTAATCCTCAAAGGAAACTTACGACACTTTTCGTAGATGAGCTTCTGAATTTCAGTTCATAAATCTGCTGGATACAAAAAATCATGGACTTAATATAGACATTGGATTTATGACACATTACAATCTGCCTGACGTCTGACACACCAGGCAGGCATCCTGCCTCAAGCTGACCACCTGTGTTCCTTCACACTTTTCCCTCCCTTCCCCACCTCCCCTCCTACCTCTAGAGACCCATTGTCTTCCAAACTCCCACTCATTCCCATTTTCACAGATTTCTTGTTTACTTTAGGTTCTTTTCTACCTTGGAAAACATATAACAGGAGTAGAGTCTGTCAGTCCCTGAAGGAGGGTGTTTGTGCCTGAAAGCATGCGAAGAACTTTTTTCCAACTATTTAGTTGGTCTAATAAGATATCACATCTACCCAAAGAACCTTGCCTGCCACTGAACCAAGTGCGTCTTGGACTCATACCGTAAGATACTGCTGTCTTTAGTGCAGGGTGCTCAACCCCTGGCCAGCAGACCAGATCCGGCCTGTTAAGTCACGTCATCTGGCCTGTGGGACTCCCTATGGGTCCAGAAATTGCCACTGCTCCCCTGCTGCCAAATTTCCAAGACTAGCACAGCTGGATCATGCCCATGGACTGGATCCAGCTCGTGGACTGACACAACACAGCTCATTCGGTCCATGGGACCAGCAGTTGGGCAGAGCAGCTTTGGCGCATCCCTGTTAGTTCCTACCTGCTGTATTTCTGGGTATGGTACGCCTCAAACTCCCATAAAAACAGCACTGCCTTTGACACCACAGCCCATAGATGTCTGGATTTCAACAGCAGCTACATAAAACGAGTCAACGGAGCAGCTAGTTGCTCAACCCCAGGCACAGCCACTGCCAACACCAGCAGGTTGATCCTGCTGACATGCGTTATTAAAACCACGAGAGGCTCAAGCGATTACAATTTAGAACGTGACCACTTCCTAGGCACGCATCCCAAGAAGGTTTGCCTGAGAAACGTGATCCTTTAATGCCAGCCCGAACCCTGCTCAAGTCAAACCTCCTAATCAGTTTGCTGCGGGGTCAAGAGGAGATGCGCTGTACAAAGAGTTTAGATTTGGAAGCTGGATTTCACGCCGGGGAAGGCGGCTTGGGGCCGGGTTCCGGGGGGGCAGAACAACTCTCCCGGGGTTAACAACTAGGGTAGGGGCTGGCAACATTTTTGGACAGAAAACACCCACAAACTTGGCTTGTAAGATGTTGGGGTGCCAAGGGCAGACAGCGTGGGAGCTGCAAGGGGCCTGATCCGTGTCATGGCAGTGCAACCCCTTCCCTGCCCTGCTGTCCACCCCGAGGTGCGCATGCCAAGAAAAACGCCTTCGCATGCTGCACTCTGGCACCTGCAGCCGGGCTGCCTACCCCGGAGCTGGGGCTTCGCCTGGGGCAAAGCAAAGCAAAGCAAAGCAAGGTGGGGGGGAGGAGGGGAGTGTCTGTCCTTTGTGCTTGTAAAATGTGCGTGCGTGCGTCCCTATGTGTCTGTCCATCTGTGTCCATGTGTGCCTGCCTCCGTGTGCATATCTGCTTGTCCCTCTGTGCCCGTGTACGTGTGTTTGTGACCGTCTCCCGGTGTCCGTGTCCGTCTGTCCGGGTGTGCATGTGCCCGATTCCAAGTGCGTGTCCCTTTGTCCCTCTGCGTCCCTGTGTGTGTCCGGCTCTCGGGGGCCGTGTGCGCCTGCCTCCATGTGCGTGCCCCTCTGTCCATGTCCGTGTCTCTGCCCCTAGGTCCGTCCGCGTAGGACACGCGGGGTCGGGCGGGAGGAGCGGGGATTGCACCTACCTGCTGCCGCCGGCCGCCCCGCTCGCTCGCCGGCGTCTGCGGGCGGTTCCCGGCCGAGCCCCGCTCCCGAGCCCGCTGGGCAGAGCTGCCCCGCCCCCGGCCCGGCCCGGCCCGGCCCCGCCCCGCCCCGCCCCGCCCCGCACAGGTGCTGCAGCGGCATCCCCCTGCCCAGCCTCCGCGCCAGCCCCGCACCGCACCACACCGCCTACCTGCGCCCGCTGCTCCCGGCTCCCTGCAGCCGCGGCCGGCGGGCGGGGAGCGGAGTGGGGGGAGGGGGAGCAGTCGCGCAGGCGCCGGGCGGAGCTGGGCCAGGTGACAGCGCGGGCCCCGCGCAGCCTCCGGCCGGGAGCCACCGCGGGCGGGCGGACAATAGCGCGGCGTTGAGGGGGTGTCCACGCGCACACGCAACGCCGAGCCCCTCTCCTCCACGCGCCTTCCCGCGGCGAAGCCCGGCCCCCGTCGAAAGGGCCCGTCCCGTCCCCCCATTTTTCCGAGCTCCCCTTGCCCAGTCATGCAGGGTGGGCGCAGCCTCCAGGCCGGGCAGAGCCTTCGCCTAACACAGAGACAACAGTCGAAACCAAGCGGCAGAAGGTGAGCGGTGTGCCGGCCCCAAAACATACCTCGCATACATTTCATTCAGGCCCTCCAGCCTTCGGGGAGTGCTGGGGCGCTGGCCATGGAGACACCCAGGTGCCCACACCGAGCCTTGTAGGTTTAATTCACAGGCAACCAGTGCTTCCCGAGTCTGGGGGGCACCCGCAGAAGTTGGCATCGGCGGCAGGGACAGCCCTGTCGGGGGCACGTGCCCCTTCCGCCCAAAACCATTGGCACCTTACAGGCTACCAGGTTATTTAACCGCCACCCAGCACAACTGCAAGGAGTACAGGCTACTGTAAATTAAGAGAGCAGGCAAACCAACCTGACTTTCAACCCTTCCCCCCCCATCCTAATTCAAATATTGGCAAAAGAAACACGAAGGGGGCTGATGTTAGAGGACGCCAATAGAACAAAAGAAAGATTAAAGTGTGCCTGTAGGAGGCAGAGGTGCTGCTGAAACAATTAACATAATAGTGATTTTATAAGTTTGGGGGGGGGTTTTGGTTTTTTTTTAAGGATGATAAACAACTCTAACCAGTCACAGTAAGCAATCATGAAGAACCAGATCATTCAGGTATTCTAAATAATGGGAAAGAAATAAGTGGCTCTTTAGATACTTAATTACCTGTAATTTTAAATGATAAAGCAAAACCTTATGTACATACTTAGTTTTCTGCCCTGGGAGTAGTGCTATAATCCAAGACAATGATACCATACAGACTGCATACAATTAAGCACTCACCTCACTGTGGGGTTAAGGCCTCCCTCTAAATAACCTCCATTGTGGGGGCAGCATTATTGTTGTTTCATTTGTTATTTGATCCCACCCGTGGCAGTCACTTCTATCACTCTTCTTCCGGCTAAGGTCTGTCATGGGAGAAAATGTATCAGGAAAAACTGACTACATTTAATAAGCGACTAACACAGACAGAGATATCACTGTAACTAGTTATGTAGAAACAGGATAAAAGCCCCATATAAACAAACCCGACTTAGAAAGTAATGAATTTCTGGAGAATTTTTGACAACTTCTTACTTATTTCTAGATAAGCATCACCTTTCCCACTCATATATCAAAGTATCCCCTCCCACACTGAGTCATACTCATGATCCCAGAGACCAACACCATCTGAAAGCAGGTAGGCAAAGCAGGCATGTGAATGAATACACAAAGGAATGACCAGAAATAGGTTAAGATCACACTGTGTCCAATTCTTACTGAAATAGGAAATTCCAGTACCCAATCTTGGTTGGGAGAAAGGACAATAAGGGCACGTTAAATGCTTATAAGTGGGTCATTTTCGACCTGGATTGATGTTGGCAGAAGGGTCCCCCAGGGCTCGGTCCTCAGACCCGCCCTGTTCAACATTTTCATCAGTGACTTGGACGAGGGGGTAAAAAGCACCCTGTTCAAATTTGCTGACGACACTAAGGTTGGGGGGGATGTGGGCACGCTAGAAGGGAGGAATAGGCTGCAATTGGGCCTAGACAGGTTACAGGGGTGGGTGGATAAGAACAGGATGGGTTTCAACACTGACAAGTGCAAGGTGCTGCATCTGTGGGGGAAGAACCAGCAGCATACCTACAGGCTGGGGAACTCCCTTCTTGTCAGTGCAGAGGCAGAAAAGAATCTTGGAATCGTTATTGATGCCAGAATGAACATGGGCCGACAGTGTGGAGAAGCGGTCAGGAAGGCCAGCCACACCTTGTCATTCATCCACAGATGCATCTCGAGCAGGTCCAAGGAGGTGATCCTCCCCCTCTATGCAACATTGGTCAGGCCACAGTTGGAGTACTGCATCCAGTTCTGGGCGCCGCACTTCAGGAGGGATGTGAACAGCATTTAGGGGGTCCAGAGGAGGGCTACCCGCACGATCAGGGGGCAGCAGGGCAGGCCCTACGAGGAGAGGCTAAGGGACCTGAACCTGTTCAGCCTCCACACGAGAAGGCTGAGGGGGGATCTAATGGCCTGTTACAAACTAGTCAGAGGGGACCAGTAGGCATTGAGGGAGTCCCTGTTCCCCCGAGCACTACCAGGAGTGACTAGAAATAACAGTCACAAGCTGGCAGAGGGTAGATTCAGACTAGACATCAGGAGGCGCTACTTCACAGTTAGGGCGGCTAGGATCTGGAAACAACTTCCAAGCAAAGTGGTGCTGGCTCCTACCCCGGGGGTCTTTAAGAGGAGATTAGACGAACACCTTGCTGGGGTCATTTGACCCCAGTACTTTTTTCCTGCTGTGGCAGGGGGTTGGACTTGATGATCTGCTCAGGTCCCTTCTGATCCTACCAACTATGAAACTTACTGCAATATTATATCAATAACTGTGTAGACACATTTAGTCAAGAATAAATAAAATTTCTACATAAGGAATTGCACAGAACCAAGTCCCTGCATTGACAATCCTAAAGCGCCAGCGAGCTTTAAATGGGCTTGTGAGCATGTGGGTCCACTCGCCACCCCTTTGTCCCGTTATGATCACCGGGACCTCTGGCCTCATCTTCACTCCCTTTCTCCTGTCACGTCTTGATGTTATGCTATACTTTGGGAGGATGGATGGTGTCTAGAGTGTTGGTCGGACTAAGGAGGGTTAGTCTTCCAGGCTCCACCACCCCTACACCCTGCCCCTTTCCTCTCAGGTGACAAGTCATACTTGTCTGCTGACAACAAGAGTGAGTCACTGGATCTCAGCTTCTTCCTAGCCCGGTTTGGTTACTGACTCTATAACAGGTTGATAGCCATCCCATCTAGACAGGTCTCTCTCTTTGATGTTCCAGTCTAGTCTGGGGTCACCTTCCTTCTCCCTGGGGTTGGCAGATCTTGGGTGGTGAAATCTCACCCTGCCGGTCTCCAAGATCCTCAACTAGGCTGCTCTATAGATCCCAGGCATATGTCCTATAACCTAATTAACTGTAACTCAGATGCACAGGGGATCTAACTTTCCTCTGCTATGTCTCCCCTTGCCTGGGAGTGCTAACTAATAAAAAACAAAAACAAAAAAACAGGCTCTTGCTCCCTTGTTTGTATTACATTTTTTGGAAGAAAAAAACTTGGCCTTCAGGTTCAAAGGTCTGGCTCAGCTCCCTCTAGCTGATTCGAACCTGGTGAATGTTTATTCAGTCCATCCAGGCAAATCCCTCCTTTTCCTGAGCTATCTCATGGTCCCTTGAGGCTAACCCTGTCTCTGGGGTCAGTACATGCCCTATTCTTGGTGGGATCAACGACCTTTTCCCTGGACACTCTGTCTGTGTGTCCCCTTCCGTCCGACTTGTGGATCCACCCACCACTACCCCACCATGCGGTGCTTCTTATCATGCTCAATGGGTTGGGTTGCTTGTTCACTCGTGGTTACAGTATGCTGGTGTCCCAAAAGGTTTCAGTTGGCCAAATCTCTGGTGTGGCGGTGTCCTCTTCCAGTTCTGCTGCACCGTCTTTGTTCCCCTGGACACCAAATGCCAAACTTCTCTCAGCGTCCTCCTTTTAAACCGTGTGGGCTTCCTCTAGGCTATCAGCAATGGCTACCAAGGCACATGTTCCCCGGACCCTAGAACCAGTGTGCCACTCCAGTTTTCTCCCCTGGAGCTCTTTTTGGCATGCCGGGGAAGCGTGGTCCAAGCATGGGTTTGTCGCGGGTCGGTCTTGCTTGACCAATCTCATTTCCTGTCATGACCAGGTGACTTATCACCTGGACAAGGGGGAAGAGATCAACGTTGTATATCTTGACTTTAAAAAAGCCTTCGATCTGGTATCCCACGATCACCTCTTGGCTAAACTAGCTAACTGCGGCCTTGACCTCACCACGATCTGCTGGTTGGGGAATTGGCTCTGCAGAAGGACCCAGAGGGTAGTGGTCAATGGGAGCAAATCGTTTTGGTGCACTGTGACCAGTGGGGTCCCTCAAGACCGTCCTAGGGCCTATACTATTTAACATCTTTATTAACGATGTGGACATTGGTGTCAGAAGTGGACTGACCAAGTTTGCCGATGACACCAAACCCTGGGGTAAAGCATCCACACCTGAGGACAGGAAGGTGATCCAGGTGGATCTTGACAGGCTCATGAAAATGGGCAGATGAAAACCTGACAGTATTCAACTCCGAAAAATGCAAGGTTCTCCACCTTGGGAGGAAAAACTTGCAGCATGCTTATAGGCTCGGTAGTGCTACGCTGGTTAGCACTACAGATGAAAGGGACTTGGGGGTCATGGTTGACCACAAGATGAACATGAGCCTTCAGTGAGATGCCGCAGCTAGTAAAGCGAGCAAAACGCTGGCTCGCATCCATAGATGCTTCTCAAGCAAATCCTGGGACGTCATTCTCTCGTTGTACTCAGCCTTGGTGAGGCTGGAGAAAAGGTGAGAAATATATCCTCTTGACCAGAAGGCAGGAATCAAATAGCCAAGGAACGGGATATGGCAATTGTAGAATGCTAACTGGACGTGGAGGAGGGGCAGGGACTTCCTACTGAGGGGGCCGCCTGAGGCACCCATCTGCTATCAGTTTAGAAATCCTGAGAGGGGTGTGCTGCATGGTCAGAGCTTGAATTCAGAATATGACAGATTTCTGAGACTCGTGAGGCCTTCAGGCCACTCATCCCTGTAGACACCAGTGATACTGACAAGAATCACCACAATGGGAATAAAGGAAGTTGAGGTGTCATTTGTATTCACATTGCTTTTCTTTGTAGAAGAGAACAGGCCAGGCCAAAATTACTATGTCAGGCAAGCGGGAAGGTGGTATCAGCAGAACGGCGCTCTCTGGCTTGGATAATGCTCAATGTCTATTTTCCTTTGTTCATCACAAAAAACCAACAAAACAAAACATAATCCTGCAACGAAGTGACTAGCAGAATTCACAAACAAGGGGAAGGGACTGATCATGAGTAAAGAATGCACCAGAAAACCTTTGGCTAATTTAAATGACTTATTTTAGCAGGGCCTAATGGAATCTGCTCCAGGTTACAATAGAAATCGACTGAGGAAGTCTCAGAACCCCTCTGTTACCTTATGGATAATAGGCAGTCACAGGGGATGGAGAAGGGCTAACAGAGTTCCTAACTTTAAAAGAAGATCCAGAGAGTTGTAAGACTGGTCAGCCTGACTTCAATACCTGGGAAGTCCCTTGAGCAAGCAATAAAACAAACATTCAAAACTGTCAAGATGAAGGGATGATCATTAGTAGCCTACACCGATTTTTAATAAATCATGATAAACTTTACAAACTTTGACAGGTTAGCTAATTTGGTGGAGAAGGGGAATGCTTTGAATGCAATATGTCTAGACTTTGGTAATGCTTTTGATGGTTTCATGTACCAGTTTTGTAGGCAAGCTGGAGAAACATGGGCTAGATGAAATTACCATTTGATTGATATATAGTTTAGGTGAATAACCACAGCTACAAAGTAATTATTAATGCAAAAATGCCAAACTGGCTAGAAGCCCATAATGGAATTTTGCAAAGGTATGTTTTAGGGCCAAAACACTTAACATTTTTATTAATGATTTAGTAGTTGGAAGAGAATGTACTGATCACATGTACAGACAACACAACGCCAAGAGGAGCTGCAAACACATTGGAGGATGGGGTTAAAAAAAATCTTGAAAAATTGGAAGACATGATAGAACCTTTCTACTCAGTTCAGGCTAGGCCTAAGCTGGAGGACACAGATATTGGAGAGGATCCAGAAGCAATCAGATACAAAAGGGCTGGAATGCAAGCGGCAAAAGGAAAGTTTGAAGGTACAAGGGCTGTCTAATCCAGAACAAAAGATTAAAGGAGGAGGGGTTGGGGACATGGCAGTACAGTTCAGCTATAAAGGCTACCATAAAGAAAATGGGTTTTCCCTTGTTACCAAGGGCATAAAAAGATGCAAAGGTATCTAAAACTATAGCCTGGCAGATTTAGATCAAATCAAGGCAAAAAGCTGCCCAACTGTAAAATGCTAAAGGAAGTTGTGGAATCTTCTTTGCTCGAGGTTGTATAGATATTTGGGATGACTTTGCAACAGCAAATCCTTTATCTTTACAGGGATTGAGCTAGATGACCACTCTGTTTCTGTGAAAATGAATAATTTTACTCACATCAATATCCTACTGAACACACTTGGAATCATGACTTGGACTTCATATTTATTCAAGATGCTGGGACAGTGGAAGTCACTTCTATTGCACTTTATATCAGATACAGTAAGTCTGTTGTCTGAATACAGGTTTCCCTCACTTTATGCTGTATGTGTGCTCCTGGAAAATGGCACATAACTCAAATTTGCATAAAGGGAACCCACTTTACAATGTAACAAATAGGGATACGTTGTACTCGACTGTATTGACCAGAGCCATTTCTACCACTTTTACAAGACAATTTTGGTGCTCACCGACAGCAGACAGTACACACAAGCACAGGGTGGTGGTGAATGTTACCATAATGGGGATGGCAACTGCAAAAACACCTCGCAGACAATGAGCGAGGAGCATAGATCCACACAGGAGACTATATTTGGGTGCGCATCACTCCCACAATGCACCGCGCAAAGCAGCTGACTGCAGGCTTCCACCACACCAATCGCATAAGAGTGAATTTACTTCACATATAACACATTTTTGGTATAAAAAGGGCCATCGTGTAAGAGCAAATTTGCACATGCAGAACCCGCATAAAGTGAGGGAAACCTGTATTATTTGTTTTGTGGTGGTGCCTAGGGACTGATTCAGGGCCACTGTTGGGCACTTCTATAAAGTACTGTCCCAAAGAGACCATTCCTGACCCAAAGAGCTTGCAATCTAAATAACTAGACAGCCATGGGAATGACAGAGAGATAGCTTGTTTTTGATAACGGACTCTACATATATACATACCGTTAGTTTTCCTACCCGTTTTCAGACAGCACTGGCCTCTATCAGGAGGGACCTATGGTTCTGAGTAAAGTAAGTCTATGAATGCCCACCAAGTTACACAGTGAATAACTGTTTTACAGGAGTGAACATTTTGTAGCTGTGAAGATCCAGGAATTATGCAAGAGGTAGGGATTTCTCAAGGTGATATCTTTGTTGGTCTAATAAAAGGCATCACCCTAAGAAGTTCTTGCCTCTTGCAGGATTGCAAACCTAGACAAAACACAGTTGGCAACTTGACTGCTGGCCACTTGTCATCCTCATGAAAGACACAGCAGAAAGGTCTAGGACTGAACAGGCTCGGGGTCTGGGCTTTCTTAACCCGTAGTTGTATTTTGATGAGGTTGAGGTCAACAGAGAAACTTATAATATAATGTAGGCAAAAGCAGGATATCCATTCTGTGGCTGAGTATGTCTTCCATTTACTGAGCTGACAAGATGGTACACGCATTAGATAGAGCCACTTAAATTAAATCCTATTTAAAATACCCTATTACACAGAGGAAGATTCAGAATTCAGTTAGTTTTAGTTCTCAATTAATTCAGTGGAAATAGTTCAGGGCTAGTTAACAGCAATCCATATCACACAACACAGCATAAAATTCGGCACTAGTAGCAATAGTTGGAGAGGACAGACTCAAATTTGAGCCAGCATGGACATTCCAAGAGTATGAGGTCACAGTTGAGGTCACAAGCAAGGAAGTGTTGTACAGCTTACACTGTAGCTGCTTGTGTTGGAACTAAAAAGACTTATTTTAACTGCTGCCAGTCATGAGCACAAATATTCACTCAAAAGATTGAAAATGCAAGCCAGCCCCAGAGACTTGCATTATGTCATTGTATTAACTGAAAAAAACCCCAACGGGGCAAGTTGGGGTAGAAAGCCAGTCCGGATGTTGAGTTTAAGCTCTGATCTTTTTCTTGCCCTGTGGGTTTTTGCCAGAACCTTAACAGTACACAGTTTCTAGTAGCTTTAGTTGCTTTCCATTAAAAAAAAAAAAAAAAAGCACAGAGTGGTACAGTTAGGATAGTATAACAGATTTCTTCAGACCCCTGACAAAGCTGATAAAACATAAAATTAATAACTTATAAAAGTGGACTTTTGATTCAATAAAGCAAAGTGATATTTTAATATTTAGAGGTCAGTTAGGTCAAGATATGACATTTGCAGCTCCAAATCTACAAGCAATTTACTTGCTCCAAAAAGAGTTGTTAATTATGGTTTCATCTACACTAAAATCCAGGTGTCCACTCCAAGTTTAGGTCATTAAAAGTCAAAGAAACATCAGGAACATCATTTGTTACTTGTCCCTGACCCCTTTTTGTAACAAAACTACATACCATTACCCCCAGGGTATACTAATTGGTAGCAAGGTTGTTTGCAGAAGCAAATTATTTAAATTGGAATATCGACCACCCCACCCCTAGGACCAGATCTAGCCCATGGTGCTCCTCACAGGCCAGTTCCAATCCCACCGCTGGCAGTAGGGCGAGCACCCTGTATTGGCTGAGAGTCACAAGAATGAATGTAGCCATCATGCACCTTGCCACTACTGAAATGCATCCCCAATGGGCCTGTGTACCCTGGAATTCTGCAGTGGGCCCTGCTCCTGCTCATCCCACCCCCAAATCCCTAGCTCCTCCAAGTATCGTGTAGACCGGGTGACAAGTCCACAGACCAGATCCGGCCCATGGGCCAAAACTTTTAAGTGCTTAGAACTCTAAAACCAAATGGAAAGTAAGTACTTATAAAATATCACAACTAAAGATGCGTCAGGCAGGGTTTCATCCCAGGCTCTATGCATCTGCAGCTCTACAATGGAACAGCTTGAGACAGATGAAGCCTCATTCCAGAATACTCTATTAGCAGCAGTGGCCAACTTTTTTGGCAGGTGTGCTTCAAGATAAGCCCTAAACCTTCCAGAGTGATGTTCTAATGTCTTCCTTAAAGGAACACTTTTCTGAAATTTCAGCCCAAATTGTTCAAGTTTGGCAAAATGAAACTGCAGACAGAGTTTTATTATGAAAAGGATGAAAAAGTTTAAACAACAGGTAGTGGTATTAACCACTTCTAAAATTAAAATGAAGGTATTAAATGAAACTTGCTTTGTAAACAGGATGGTATGTCATAAAAATTAAATGCTGCTGTTTGAGGACATCTTTATAGAACACATGCAGGAAGTTTCCACAGCTGGTGTTTATTTTAACGCATTGCCCATTATCTCACAGGAGGAAAAAAATCCTTCATTATTTTAAATGTAGCTTTTTTTAAGAACACAAAGGCTTCTAATGCATTCAACTGATCAGTATAATTTAATGATCAAACTGAACAATGTGGCTTATTTAAGTTTCACTAATTAAAACTAAAGCTACTCGCACCACTTGAACAAAAAGGAGTAGAAATCTCGATTACAAATTCCCTTTCTGTGTGTTTTGCACTGCAGATGCACAAAGCCTAGGCTGAAATTCTGCATGCTCAATCTTCCTTGCAACACTAGAAATGTTTAAAATCAAATTCACTTTGTTTCAAAATTATAATTTTTGAAACAAAAAGACTGCACCACTAGT
The DNA here is from genome assembly GCF_030867095.1 of Alligator mississippiensis. NCBI lineage: Eukaryota > Metazoa > Chordata > Crocodylia > Alligatoridae > Alligator > Alligator mississippiensis. The sequence continues at coordinate 96,009,890 of NC_081825.1, forward strand.
TTGATTGTACAAATAGACTATTTCATGATGCATGCACACAGACACAGCAGGAGGGGCAAATTAAGCATTCACAGGCAATCTTAATTCTGGTATTTCATAACTTTTGAGTTCTTGACTTTGTAACTTGTGTTCGTTCATTCTTTCTTTCCTTCAAGAGTAAGGTTTTTTGCAGGCAATTATTGTAGCACTTATTTTTTTTGATGAACATAGTTAATATGGGGCTTAATTCAAATCCAGCTTTACAACACATGCATTTGTACTTGACACTTGCACTAGTTCCTGTTGAACCAACAAATTTGCATAGGTCAATCAACTATACAGTGACTTTTCAGGCGTGCTCGTGTTCCACATCCAAATATGAGCAGTCTATTCAAACAGCAGTCGTATAGCCATGCAGGTACCAACAGTTCACCATACAGATCCTGTACTTGCTGTTTTGTGAGAAACTTTGAAAAAAGGTTTTTAGGATTGTATAGGAAATGTGGAAAAAAGAGCTAAGCCCCTGCTACACTGACTCACCTAATTCACTCCTGATCCATTTTTACAAAAAATTCTCACAACAAAGGAAGTTAAGAGCTATCAATACTTGTGCTTTGCTCAGAAGCCAATTTTCTTCCATAATAAATGAAGACTTAAGAGTAGCAACAGAGCATGAGGAGTTGAGCAGGAATCAAACCACAAGGCAGGGCATAGTACTATATTGGGATGTATGCACATCCTCACAGAGCTTAAGTGGTTCCATCTAAAGGGCCCTTTCAGATGATGGTGTTGCCTTTGTGTTCATCCTAAGAGTGCATGGTCACGGTACTGACCTGTTTTCAAAGCCTGAGATCAAAAGAACACCCTCAAGGTTTTACAGCACCCATTTCCAACAGACTCAGTGATCCCTTCTGTTGGGGTAGGGGGTGGTAAACAATGAAAATCTGGAACTTTTGGAGTCCAACTTAAAAATATTTTATTGCCTAGAAGATTAAGCCAAATTTGATGTTTTCCAATTATTATGGGCCATATAATTCTAAAACTGCAATTCCTATAATGGGAAATTACAAGTGCACATTTGTATTTGCTATTTTTACCAGATCATTTCCTCCAGTGCAGAGACTATCATATGCAAAGCAAAGAGTTTCAGCCTCCAGCAGCCAACTTGGAGAAGGAGAATGAACTAACATGCATTTTTCAGGAGTCTATTTGTTGCAGCTTTTTACTGAAGCTTTTTTGCTAAAGAGGCGCACACATACACACAAAAATCCAAAAATGTTAGACATTGTGGACCTCATAAAAATAACAACAAACAATCTGTTACTCAAGAGCAGTAGCTAACATTCATCCTTAATATCAATTGATTTGTTTCACTTTTGTTCATATTTAAAATTCAAAATACACTTACTGTGAACTCACTGTGAGGTGGGTCAGAAATCAGCACTATGTAGCTAGTGCTGATTTCTGCCACTTAAGCGTCGTGTTCATTTAGTGGTTTACAAAGGTTTCATTATGGTGCATTAGAGCTGAATTCTATTTTTAACCATAAACATCAAGGAAAAAAATACTGCAGCAAACACCTTTAATATGAATACGAAATTCACAACAGAGATACATTCTGGGGAATGTAAATCAGCTATTACAAGAGAAATTCTGACAGAACAGGAAAATAAGGAAGGCTCTGTCAGACTATGAATTTAATGAGGAATGATTAAAAATGTTTGATTTACAGGTACATTACATTATGTTAAGCACTGAAAAACCATTTTAAGAAACATCAACTGAAATGCATTTAAACATACAGTACATAAATCATACAATCCACATAGCTGTAAATAACATACCTTAAGTACTTCATTTTACTTAACAGAACACAAAGCAATGGAACTTGTGCAAATGAGGACTCCAATATGTTGAATTTAAAATGCCTATGATAAAATTAATATAGAGAACTTTACACTAAACAATTATATCACTGATGGAGAAATGAAACAAATACATCATCCACATTATCCCTGTTGCTAAAGCATGCTCTGCAGTTGAAAATCATACTGGCCCCCTCTCTCTCAAAACACACATCACTCCATAAAGGTTACTGAAAGTTTTCACTTGGTCTAAAGTGTTCAAAGAAACATAGCATTTATGCAGTTCTTTTTCCTTGTTGGGAACAGAGACAAACCCCTGTCTCAACAGGGCTGTGCTGTGAATCACATACACTGGTTGAAAGTAGTATCTTATAAAAAGGCACATACCTGTGATTTAAGGCTATTATGGTATTTGTATCATACAGAAAGTAACGTTTAAAAATGAAATTAGTACAGCAAATGGTTGGCTTTACCTAGCAAACCACTTGAGACAAAGCTAAAATGTGTGCTTAGAAGCTTCAGACTGACAGTGATTCTCACTTCCTTAGTGTTTTTGTTTTTAACATACAATGGAAAAATACAGATTCACCTTTTAAAAAGGTATTTGCTGCAATTCCATGAGTCAGCCAGCCATCTAGTACAGCTGTTGCCTCTCTGCAGGTACTGCACAAAGGCTTTATATTATTAATCTGCAAAATATTCTTTTTACTCTCTCCTTTTTAAAACACAATTACATGAAAATGAATCATTAAAGGTGTTTTCTATATTCATATACAAAATATCAGATGTTGGTACAAATCATGTAAACCTCCCTTTGGAAATATTTTGACTAGCCACCACAATGACCAGAAACCACAAACATCTTGTCAGTGCAAATCTATATTAGATTTTTTTTTCTGAATTACAGAAATAGCCATCGACACTCACATACAAAAAGGAGTGCTCTAAATTTGAAATGACAGAAATTATATGTTTGGTTACCTTAAAGCCACCCACATTCCCACCAAATTCAATTTTACAGTATTACAAAAGGGAAGAAAATTAAAGCTATTTGTGCAAGAATCACTACAACCATCCTTCAACCCCAACCTCTTAATTCTTATTAGATATACAGATTCTAGGTTAACAATGGGTCCTCTTCTCTGTATTGATTACTGTTCTTCAAGCCAAGATGGAGCATCTACTCCAGGAGTTTTCAATTTGATGTGGAACTGTTTAAGCGTCTGTTCAAGCTGCTTCTGATTCCCAGCGAAGTACGCTGCAATGGCATTGTGGAACAAAACGAGCTGATTGTGCAATACCTTAACCTGTGGACAAGGACAGAGAGAGGGTGGTTAAGACAGACACATAACTGATGCTTCAGGCTGCAGATGAGAAACCTAATTAGATGCATTATTTTAAAAGTTCAGACTAAACCAAATAGATTCTTCAATATACAGACTTATTATTTCATACACATTTCCAACTTCTTGTGACAGCATTAGGGTATTGGGGTCTATTCTTCAGAATTCAACTCTCCATTTCGGCATTTCTGCCTTTCACAATGATGAAATTAATATAAGCAAGAATTTGTTTTAAAGTATTAGCATGCTGCTTTGATTTATTTCAAATTGGTGTCTGACCATAGTCCTATATTTAAGTGGGGAGGGTTCTTTGGCAGAAAATAGCATAAAGGTATGTTTTGTTAATATCAGCCAAACAACATGCCAGCATTCTCATGATAAAAAGCAACTACACTTAAGTAAGAAATATGGTATGCCATATAGTATTAATTCAGCTTATACTGTGGTAAGCTATATCTCCAACTTCCCTTTCAGATTTTGAGTTCTTAACAATTCTTTCAAAGCAAATAATGAAGAGAAAACCAAGTACTTTGTTACACCCTGGCCTAGGAAAGTTCAAATTATTCACATTGCAACAATGCATCTCAATTCTGACTTGCAACTACCATGCCATTTGAGTTTGTGCCTCCTTAAAACAGAAAGGGCACTTGAATGGAAATGACCACTGATTTTGGGGTAAACAAATGCCTATTAGAGACTAAACATAAACCAGATTCAGTTTTCCTTGTAACTTAATGAGCATTTGAACAGAAGGCTTTAGAGATAGAAAGAATAGCACAGAAATCCACTGCATACCACTCACTTCCTCAATGAAAATCCCCTTCCTAATGTTAACTCCCACTGTGCCTCTAACTGAATTATCTCCTTCTAAGTCACTTAGGACGCGTTCGTATTTTACACGTCTAATTATACCAAAACCTTGATAGTGTCTAACATTCATTTGACACATGAGCAGGACTACTCATACATAACACAGTGTAGAAAAACAGTAAAGGACCCCCCAGTTCTGAAAAAAATGGGAACTAAGATGGCCATGTAGATTAATAGGCAGCCCTTTCTGAAACAGACACTTAAGTCTTGCATACGCAGCAAGAGAAAAGAATGTCGAGCTACGTCCTCTCTAGTTAAACGTTCATCCTACAAATGTATACTCCCCACTAATCCCCCCTTCAGGAACTGGCGTTTTAAGCCTACTTTTGAAATACTATGGCTGCCTGAGTAGGTTGCAATTACTCACTGTCCCAGTCCCCCAATCCACTAAACAGCACAAGCTGTCAAACTCCAAGTACTTTTATACAACTCATTAAAAATAGGAACCAAATAAGCGTACAACTCTTAAGTACTTATGGGTCAAATCTATTCATGCTTGACATTTCTCCCATTTCAAACAATGCACATGACAATTCAGTTAAGTGCCTGTCTGTCTTGTTTATCTACTCTTGAGAAAACAGCCATTTTCCAGTTTTTAATGCATCCTGCTTTATTTGAATCATAGGTCTTTCTTTTACAATCAGCATTCTGTTCAATCAAATATCTCCCTGCTAATACAAGGTTGTTTTCTGTAGTACTATCATTTTGGGGGCTTTTAAATTCTTATACTTCACTTATTAATTGTGCAAATAACCATGGAGACCTTGAATCATAATAATTAAGAGTCTAGGGAAAACACAAGGATGAGTCTGCAGATATTCAGTATCCTTACGCTTTCGCTGTCAATTGACTCTTTGTTGAATAGGGCTGTAGTGCATAGACTGACAAAACTAAACCCAAGTAAGATAGTAACTTGACTGTCTCTCACTATCAGGTTGGAGGATTGAAAGAACGTTATAAACAAGTATATTTGGCTGACAGAATAATAAACATGAATTTCTGAAATTCAGGCCATTCAATGAAATTACTATTTTAGTCATTAAAAAATTCTTAAGCAATGAGTTTGATACTTCAAATTTCTTTTTTGACTTGATTTTTAAAGCCCACCTGCCGATCTGAGGTTTTATTCCCTTTCTATGATTTTACAATTTACCTTTCTTGGCTGTGTAAAGCTGAAAATCAAAAGCAGCAATTCAAACTGAATCAGAGAAAATGAATATACACAATTTACTGTCAAATGCATAAAGAGTATAAGCAGAAGATATACATTTTTTAAAAAGGAACATGAAGCCTCTAGTCTCTAAGTTAGTCTTTTTAATTTAGTTACCCTATTAAAGTAACTTTCAGATAGACATGATAGTGTCCATTCATACACACTTTAGTATCTTTCACTGACTTCCAGTATATTATCAGGTTAGCAAATAATAGTACGGTGTCCCAATTTTGCACCTGGCTATAAAGAGACACACCTGCATCCACACAGAGTCACACCGAAGTCAACGGGGATATATGGGTTGCAGAACTCTGATCACCTACAGCAGAAGCATCTAGTTCTGCAGTAGCCACAGTACAGTATTGAGCTCATGCATAAAAACGATAGATAGATAAGATAGATAGATAGATAGATTTGGATTCCAAATTTGTCCTGATGTTCATAACCTGGGAATGGTTTTTCTTCAAGCTATCCTTTTTACACTATATATATGGTTGATGGCTATATATAATGTAAAAAGGATAGCTTGAAGAAAAACCATTCCCAGGTTATGAACATCAGGTCAAATTTTGAGTCCAAATAGATAAATACAAGAGACAAATATGTGTGTACACACAATGTGCACGTACTCAAGAAGAGGACAAGGGCATGAAAAGAAGTGGATTCCAGTGCAAAGGATTTCTCATATTTCAAAGACAGCTCAAATTTGATTTTACAGAAAGTAGACAGCAAAAAGACATGCACGCTTAAAAATGAACAAACAAAAAATCCACACAAAATAACAATGCCCCCCCCCTCCCCCCCCAGGCATTTCCTTTCAACAAATTACATTTTCCCCAAAGGCTATCAAAATCTGTATAGTGCCCTCTTAGTGTTTCTACTTTATAAGCAGAGGGTCATCAAGCTTCAAGAATAGATTTTCATTAATCTGTGCAAGCTGCTTTCTGAACTGGAGTAAGAAGAGGTCACCACTAGCTAATGGTTTCCCATTGAACTCAAGCCTCATTGATCAAAATAGGACCCACCAAAGGCATTCAGAAGCATAATCAATGCTGGAAGGCATAAGTCCTCTCTCTCACATTCCTAGCAAGAAAAAAACTCATTAAAGAAAAGCAGGTACACTTAGAAACAAAAGAAATGTTACGTACCTAGCACAGTTGGGAACATGGGATAAGGAATATATTAATAGCAATTTCACAGAATAAAGCTTACCTAGACATTAAACATCCCACTAAGTATCTAACCATCCTTGCTCAAGACCAACTATAATTTTACAGAATGTGACTGCTGTTTAAAACTATGGCATCCTTGTTTTCAATTTGTTACATTTTTCCAGGAAGTGCATATATCAAACAAAATAAACATTTCATTACAATACAAAGTGATTTGTCTTGGCTTAAAGGAAAGAAATTCAAGAAAAACAAAAACACGTTGTCCTTAAACCCTCTGCTGATCAGGAATTGCAGATATTTCTTGTAAGCCTAATGTAAGATCACAGGACTCCTGTCAGCCTCACTACCTTTATCTCAGCATTCTAAAAACATGTTAAGAGATTTGCCTGGTCTAAGCTGATACTTGTCTCACTTTGTAGAGACAAAACAACATAAAAGGGGAAGACTTAGAGGACTGGTGTAACAATTACAGAGTTGAGGATCAAACCTAGTCCTCTGCTCTATGAGACAGCTCATTCCATTGTCTCTCAAATTCTAGAGACATGGTAGAGAAGCAAAATAATGTAAAATTAAGAAAAGCATCAACCCTCCCAGTCACTCAGATCCAGACTATCTGAATTGAAAAGTAGGAGGAAAATAAGTGACATAATCAGTAACAAATGGATCAGACTGAAAACTAGACAATGCAAATGTACACATCTGCTATTTTGCGAAAATTCACCCCAAACTCTCAATGCCCCCCAAAATTCCTGAGTGACCAAACAGGGTTTAAATAAGGTTTACATATCCAATTTTTAGATCACAATTCAGAGTATAAAGGTGAACAGCCTAAAATAGCTTTTACTGGTATGTCCTAATTAGTACGTCAAGTAACATTAAATTATGAGAAGTAAAGTGTGTTTGTGTAAGAGAGACCACAGATAAAATGGGGAATTACTTTGGTTGCATAAGAGTAGTACCTGTATCACTTGGTAGGACTGTCAAATATTAAACTACCCAGAAAATGGGATATCAGAAGAAAAATATCCTCTTCCCTTCAATTTACCTGTGACATTTGTCTTGGAGCATAGCCACACAAATTCCAGTTAAAAGGTGTATCAGACCAGAGTACAACAAACTCCTTGAGACTACTGCAATAGGCTTCACATTAATTATCCACCAGCATTGAAGCTGAAAATTGTAAAGTTTTAAGTTAAACCTAGGTCTCATTCAACTAAATGAAAAACTGAAGCATTAAATAATAAATATTCTCTTACAGTCTTACTCATGGACTTCTTATATTTAAACTTTTTATTTATATGCCACTCCCTGAGAGACCCTGTCATTATTTGACTAGTCTTAGCATTTGTTATTGTTTGAGTAAATGCGGGGCTCTGCTGTTTTAGCTGCTCTAACTGAAGTGAAAACCAAATGGTACATATACTAGACACACATTTAATGGAACAGAAACAGAATTAGAGTGCAGCAACACCTCCAGATTTCAAGAACCGTTACTTAAAGACTACCACATTTATTCTGTGGGAAGCCACAAACAATACTTTAGTCTCATTCCCTACTCTGTGAAATACCCATCAATGACAGTTTCCTCAAGCAGAATCTAGTTGCAACAGAAGCACCTTCGCACTGGGGTGATAGCCAGAAAAAGACTTGACGTGAAAGGAAGAGTCAAGATTTAATAAAGGAATTAATAAGAAAGCCACTGCTCCCAGAGGCAGTGTGACGGGGAACTTCTCACTAAGCTGTGAGAAGCTAACATACATGAGAGAAGAGCAAAATTATGTATTGACAAAACTGCAGCCTGGAAAAAACAGGCTCCAACGATGATAACTAACTTTAAATCTGTTTTTGTCTCTCTCTTGGGGACCACCATGTACAATGACAAAAAAAGAAAAAACAAGCAGAAGACAGGGCAGATATGCACTTTTATAGACTAACCAAATAAGTTAGATATATAGACTAGAGCACAAGTTTTCCTGAGTCAAAGTTCACTTTTAGAAGACCAGTTAAAAGGCACCATATTTTCTTGCATACAGCATGCCCCTAAGTATAATATGTACCTTGTTTTTTAAATGGATGAATGAATGAAAAACAAGATTTTTTTCTAGTTATAGCTGCATAAATTAGGGACAGAGTCTGATCTTCAGTAGACTAACCCCCCTTTTCCTGCTAAATTAATGCTCCACCCCCGCCAGCTACTGCTGAAGACTGGTCTCCACGGGTAGATTTATGATTTTGAAAAGAGCTAATAAGTCTTCGAGGCTGTGAAATAGGGGGAGAGGGACTGGGAACAGTTAGCAGACAACAAAATTGCCTTAAGAAAGGCTAGCTTGATTAGCGGAACTTCGAGAACATTAAAAAGAAAGAATCAATAACACCTCTGGAGTGGGGTGAAAAACGAGCCATAAAGTCAACCAACTTTCTTAGCTCCCGGAATAGTTATGTACCAGCTACTGCACAGTGGAGCAGGAATCAAAACAACATGCTTCTATTCTGTGCAAAAAAAGAAATCCGCTTCCCTGTTTAATCACCCCTCCCCTCCCCCCCCCCCCAATTTTGGAGATCTGTTGGGGGGGGAGAGGGGGAAGGCATGTGTGTTGTATGAGAAAATACAGTAATCAGGGAGGTGTCTTTAAGACAGTTTTCATTATAAGGAAGACTAGGTCTTCAGGACAGTAGCTGTGTGAGGCCCACAGTAAGTATTTTGGTGCTTCCGAAGCTAAAGAAGCGAATTAAAATTATACATATCATTTTGAAAAGCAATTTTTGACAACCTTGTTAAAAACAGAAAAGCAGCTAGCCTAAAACAAACTCAGAATTTATGATCAATTCATTCAGATTGCAAGGTATAGGAAGTTCAATAAGAAATTATCTATCTTCCAGCCATACCACTAATCCTTCAGCTCTGTGAAAATTCCTTTCAATTTATCCAAATCCAAGATGACTCTGAATTTAACACAACTCTCCAATAATTAGATTCTATATGTGGAAAAGTGATAAACTTGTAAGTATTTTCCATGCATAGAATCTAACTGTTGGAAGGTCATCTTAAATTGGTCCTCCCACTACTATAGCAGGGAAAGCAGTAGCAGGGGGGCACCCGTCGTGGTATTCACCCCACCACTTGCCAACCCCTGGCGAGTGCCCACCCAGCACTAATCTTCCCTGTCCCTTTGCTACTTGGCTGCTCCATGCCTACACCCCTGATACCCCCCCCACCCCTACTGCAGCCTCTGCTCTCACTCTAAAAAAGGATTCTGGTTTTATTCAAGATCCTCTAGGCAGGAGAATTTGCTGGGTTCCTTGCAACATTCGTGACACAGAAGCCAAAATATCTGTACAAATAAAAAAAGAAGGGAGGCACTTACAGTGCATTAACTTGAAATGTGTTACCCATTTCATATGTCCACTCTAACACGCTGTAAGCAGAAGCTAACCCATGGTAATTTAACAATGGTTTTATGTCATTAAGTTGCTTCATTTACCACATGATAAGAACACAGAACAGTTATACAAGGCACCCTAGTTTTCTCGGTTTAAAAATGACAAATTCTCTGATCAGAACCACCAAAATCCACATTCTTTGTGATTAAAATGAAACGCTATATATCTATATCTATAGCCACACACACACACGTATCAGTTGAACACAATGATTTATTGATATATTTACAATTTTAAAGCCATCTGGAAATCTACCAGTGCCTCAATCATTAGAATAAAATAAATTCTTAACGCCTATGAATTTTAGCGTTTGATTTCGACTTTTTATCATGAAAATATCAGAGGTCTTCCTGCCCCCTTTGCTCACCAGAACACAGGTCCAACTGCAGCTGCCCCCACCCTGCTGCTTTGGGGTGCTAAGCAGCCCTGATATGCTGGTGCCCTGTCCCTGCCCATACTGTTCCTCATCACTCCCAAACCACACCCCTCACAGTCCTGCTGCTGCCCCTCACTCCTGACCCACTGCCCTGCCGGTGCCCTTCACTCTAAACCTATAGCCCCTTGGTCCTGCTGGTGCCCCTCACTCTTGAATCACAGCCCCCTGCCCCCAGTATGAGGAAGGGAGTGGGTATGTGGGGAAGGCAGAGGGAAAGAGGACAGGAGAGACAGCCAGGGGGCATATGCTTCCTGAGAATTCTGTGCCCACAGCAGGGCACAGGGATGCAGCAAGGCCAGACCAGCTCCAGGCAGCCGCCTCCATGGCCCAGCGGGAGAAGACCCAGTGCTGGAAGGCGAGTTCTGCTACCATGGTGAGGCACTGTGGGGGTGCAGAGTTGTGCCCCCACTGCTGCCAGGTGGTCAGGGGGTGCCTCAGCTTGACAGCCATGGCAGCATAGTGCTCCCTCCCATGCCATGTACCTACACTGGGCTGCAGAGGTGGTTCCTGCCTGCAGCTTGTCAAGCCCTCCTGCAGCCCCATGCCCCACTGTGGGTGCAAAAATCTCAGGGGGCATGTGCCCTTCCACCACGTGGCCTGTGTACTCCCCCACCTCCCCACCACGTGGCCTATGCCCCCTCCCCTTCTGAGTGGCCTGGGTTCTTCCCTCTCATAGACTTGAACACACGCACATGCATGCGTGATTCCTGATCTCCCTCCTCCCACTGCCCTCAGCCCCAAGCAGCCCTTTGCAGGCTGGAATTCTGCCTACTTGCAAGGGGAAACCTGTGGTTCCCCATGTTTTTCACTTTTAAAGGGGAAAATTTGTGATATTCTCTGTTAAAAGAGAAATCTGCATTTCTCCCCATTAAAGGAAAATTGCACATTTTCCATGTTTTTCCGCAGCAAATAGAAAACCTGGATCCCTGGTTATAATGAATCAGGTGACATATGCTCATAAGCACAAAACTACTCCAACCCCTTCTAAAATGGTATAAGTATTTCATCTGTCTACAATCTCAGTTTCCTAAAACTAATGACATTCAGTTGGCTTCAAGAGTCTATTAAATCTCAAGATTTTTCCAACTTCACATGGTACTGACTGTCATCTGTATCCAAGATGACTCTGAATTTAAGACAACTCTCCAATAATTAGATTCTATATGTGGAAAAGTGATAAACTTGTAAGTATTTTACATGTATAGAATCTAACGGTTGGAAGGTCATCTTAAATTGGTAAGCTCCGTGTGGGTGGGTGCTTTGATCAGTTTATGCATACAAATACAAAAGTTTCAATTCATATAGGTGTACGAATTTTTTTCAGAGGAAAAATTTCACAAAGAGCTGCTTTTAGCTGTTCTCCAGACATATAGTACAGAAATGAACAAAAAGCAAAATCATTTCAACATAAAAAGCCAAACAATATCAGTTATGTTAAAAACTTAATGTAAGATAATTAACCAGAAGAGTAATGAAAGGAAAAAAAAGCTCTCGATATAGTAGTTTACAGAAAAACAATTTATCTCCAGTTTCCACTATAGCACTCCTTGGAAGTTCAACTTTCCTGTGTATGAACACAACTTGGGAGAGGCATTAGCATTAGGATCAGACATTCAGATCGTCTCAAGAACTTGAATTCCAGTATAGCTCTTCCATTATAATGAAGTCAGATAAATAACAGACTAAATGCTCAGAGGAAAGTAGCTGAAAAATCTATCCTATTAAATCACAGGGGTGGTATCCGTTTACAGGTAGGACAGCAATACTGAAGTTATGGGCACAGACAGAAGTGACAATTTTTGCCCAATCTGGCCACAGAAAGCAATTTATAGCCAGGACCAAACACAAGTGCACAGCTGCAGACAGGGCTGACTGGGTGACCCCACATTGCACAAGGGGGTCAGATGCAGAAATTTCAAAAACAGAGCGTCTTCCGTAATTTCTGTCTGCGTTGCCCGCCAGCCTGTTGCTGTTTTCAGAATGGGAGGAGGGAAAGGGTGCAGAGGGAGTTTGGTTTGGGGGGGGGGTTTCAGCCCCCGCTGGAGGGTGGGGTGGGTGTATCGGAGTCCCCCCTAGAACAAACGAGCTCCCTCTGCTCCCTTCCTGAAAATTTTACAGCCTAACGGGGAGCAGGGGCCACTGCTAGAGGAAACCAGCTGCAGGCTCCCAGGCAACAGTTAGATTCTCCTCCCCCCTTGAACCAACAGGGAACTTCTGTTTGTTCCAGGAGATCGTTTTAACTAAGAACACTTCCTGCAAAGCGTTCTCAGTTACAGCGGTGAGCTGCACTTCTGTCTGCACCCCAGATTCTTGAGGAACCTAGAGTCTGGTCCTAAACCTAGTGCGTATATAGTAAGATAAAAGAGCATTCCAAAAGGCTTAGTTTTTAGTGCACGCTGCTGTAATAATCAGAAGAAAATAGTGTTTATTTTTGTAAATGTCTGTGTTGACAGAGATTAGCGGGCAGTGGAAAAAGGAGAAAAAATATATATTGTTTATTGTTCTCTACTACAGTTCTCCCTGGTTTAAGGCAGTAAAGTAACTGATACCATCTGTCTCTATTCTGACTTAAGTAGAACTTTGCTTTTTCTGTACTAGCTGAGCCACCAGTCCAAATACATTTTCCTTTAAAAGTGTATGAGATCTCTAACGGTACCTGGGTATTAAGGTTGAGTGTAAAACATCATTTCTTATTTAAAAAAAATGAAAAAAAATTGACAGACTAAAATCGTTCCACCTCTATCCAATGTTGTGTCTTTGAAATACAACTTAACTTGGACTTTAAATCCATTTAACAAGAGAATATGGATATCTAGTAAAAACAAAAATGTTTTTATGACAAGCTTCTATTATTCTGGTTGAGAGAATGAGATGGAGAAGTACCAGTGATTCTTGCACGACAAATAAGAAAGTGTGAAAGGATGACAGCATGTGGGAAGGAAGGAAGAAACCCTGTCTATACCTTGTGAGAATAACTTAATGAACCAGGTACTTACACAGACCTTTCCCTCCCCTCCTCCCCCTTGTCTCTCGCTTACTGACCACCTCAATTTACATTTTAACTGACTGGCTTTCTTGCATACATACTGGCCTCTGGCTGCTTTACCACTCCATCCAGGAAGAGCACAGACCATCTGCAGACACTTCCCTCAGCCTGGTGAAGGGTGTTTGTGCCCAAAAGCTTGCTAAGAAGAATTTTTCCAACTATTTGAGTTGGTCTAATAAAAGATATTGGATTTACCCAAAAACCTTTTCTTACAGACCAAGGCACTCAGAATTGCTTTTACCCTTGGTAAGACAATTACTACAGTTGTTTAGTCTACTCCTTGCCCAACGCAGGGTTCCAAGATCCTCTTATTTCAAATTATTTTGTTAATTAGAAAAAACCCTTTATTTGGAAATAGCCTCTTCACTCCTTTCCACATCTTTCACGCACATGTTGCCACTGCTCTATCTTGAAGCAGCTATTTAATCAAACAGAAAATTTAGAGATCACTATCAAATGATAAGCATGATAATGCGCATTAAAGATGCTTTCATTTACTGAAGTCCATGGACACCACCAAGGAAGTCTTCTTTATTATGTTTTTTCCTCTTTGGTTTAGAGTGGGGGACTTTATAAGTCCCTCCTCCACTATGGTAACCTTTCATTAGAACAGCAAGAATTGAGAAACCTATCCAATTTAGTTCCTTTTATTTCTTTGTTTTGAGAAAGTCTGCATTAAGAAAATGCCTCTGCTACACCAACTCTTAAATCGCAGACAGCAGAAGGTAACAGTACAAAACTCTATAACTCCGGAAATGGAATTATAGCTTACCTTGTTTTCCTCCAAGAATTTCAGTTTGATAGATACATCATTGCGCATTTTGTCATATTTTTCTTTATGCATTTGGAATAGCTGCTGTGACTGCTCAATCTTTGGCAGAGTGTTTGCATCACGAGGGCCAAGATTCAGTTCTTCTAGGTCTGTGCGATAGGCATCATACTCAATCCTAGGGAAGTTGAGGGTGGGGGGAAAAAAAAAGTTAAAAGTCAGCCCTCAGCCTTTCAACTGCTGCACATTCCCCCCTCAACCAAAAATGAAATATTGGGAAAAATATTCAAGTGCACGAATAAAGATGCTTGACCAAGTCCTCTGTTTATCCAGTTCACTCAGATGATTGTACTCTAGAAGCTCAACCTAAGGTCAGATCTGGTCAGGTCACAGCTGGAGTACTGTGTCCAGTACTGTGTCCTAACCAACACTGGTCAGGCCACAGCTGGAGTACCATGTCCAGTTCTGGGCACCCCACTTCAAGAGGGATGTGGTCAACATTGACAGGGTCTAGAGGAGGGCCACCTGCATGATCCGGGTACAGCAGGGCAAACCCTACAATGAGAGGCTATGGGACCTAAACCTGTTCAGCCTTCACAAGAGAAGGCTGAGGGGGGGATCTGGTGACTATCTATAAACTCACTAGGGGGGACCAGAAGGGTTTGGGGGAGACCTTGTTTCCCCTAGCGCCCCCCGGGATAACAAGGAATAACGGCCACAAGTTGTTGGAGAGTAGGTTCAGATTAGACATCCGTAAGAACTACTTCACAGTAAGGGCGGCTAGGATCCGGAACCAAATTCCAAGGGAAGTGGTGCTGGCTCCTACCCTGGGGGTCTTTAAGAAGCAGCTTGATGCCTACCTGGCTGGGGTCATTTGAGCCCAGTTTTCCTCCTGCCCAGGCAGGGTGTAGGATTTGAAGATCTACAAGGTCCCTTCCAACCCTACTTTTATGATTCTATAAGGTGCCAAGCAGCTACACTGAAAAGCCATACCTAGTATAGCGTCTGCACTGGTAGCGAGTTTACCCATAGGTCTGCAGCACTTCTGAAAGGACATCCCATGGTTCTCCATGCTTCATGAAGCCAGAGCCATGCTAATTCTTTCCCTATCAATTGTAGGAGAACTGCCCTGCCCTGAACAAATAGAATTAAATTGTGAAATGATACTGGGGGGATTATTCAATCCCAAACACTTGAGTATGTTTCCTCACATTTTTGGTCCAGAGCTCCAGATAAGCCTACTGCCTGAACTGAAGGCACCACTTAAAATATAATATAAAGATTTTTAGTGATGATAAAATAAGACCCAGAGTTCACTCTGAAGTGAAGATACAGGTTAAAGGACTGTTTCTAAGAGGTAATAAGGTAGGAAAATCTGTTTATCCAAACTTCGATGTCTCTTCTACAACTTCAAATTACTGACAATTTTGATGATGGCTTGAAAGTTTGGTACCATTAAGAAAAGGACTAAAATAATCAATTCATTATATCCTTAGCTACTATGAGCACAAGATATAATTTAAGCTATACTGTGAAACAAGACGATCTGAGACCCTATACCAATAAGTGGCATGTGTTGTTTAATCCTCAAATATTATTTCTTTTAACATTTCAGCTATACAGTCCATTTACTTTTAAAGTTTAAGCCTGTAAGTGAAAACAACCCTGAACTCTATGATTAAAAACTTCCCTGACAGTCTCAGATTGTACCAATTATAAGTATCCAACTGATTTAGATCCACCAACCATATAGCTGGAGGGTTTGAAGTACAAAGGTTCTTATTAGGCAAATAAAACTGTGCAAAAGGTGGAGAAGGGGAGGGAACCCCTGAGTCTCAGTTCTGAGAATCATGTCCAACAGACTACTGAACTTTGGGTTCTCAGCAGCAAGGTATTTAAAGTAATTTTACTTCACTAAAGTACTTTTCCACAACTGAAAGAGACTGATAAATGGAATACAACTACAGTTCCTACCCAACATGCATCCTTTCTCCTGCAGACCCATGAAATTTACTCATTACTACCTAAGCCCAGCAGTCTTTCCTGCTCAAGTGCAGGGGGGTTGGACCTGATTATCTGTATGGTCCCTTCCAGCCCCTAACAAGGATGAAACTATGATTAAGTGCCAGACAAAGCAACTGGCCTCTGGTCAGAGACATTCAGATGCCCTGCAATGGGCAGCCTTCCATGGAATCCCCTATCATTCTGTACTTTTTGCACCTTGAGATATTAAGTTCTACTATTTTTGTCAAGTATTATAGAACCTGAGCAAAGGCACCAATTCCCACACCACAAGGAGAAATAAATAGATTTGTTAAATATTAAGAATTGTAACACCAGGATAAAATAGTGTCAAACATGGCTTTTCAGTGTAAGTGGCAAAACTGCTCCATGAGGAAGTTAAAATGTTTTTAGAGAAAGTGAATTAATTTTCTATCACTCAGGCTAAAACCAGACAATCTGTCTGATTCCCCTATGAGCTTTGCAGTAAACCCCAGACCTTACAGATTGGACAATCCCATTGTCCCACATTAAGTACCCATGAAGTATCCCAATTAACACTTTGCTTCAGAACAACTGTGGCTAATTCAAGTCAAATTCCATTTAAGACTTGTCCCACTCCTGTTTTAATGCAAGTCATAGCTCAGCCTAATCATCCCAAGATTAAACCAGTTGGCTGTTTATTCTCAGAGGGGTATGGTTAGCTCTCAAATAGGTTTCTTTTCTAAATATCTTACAATTTAGATTTCAAATCTAATATACACACCCACACACAGATATGGGCCAGAAAGGACCAGTGCACATCAAGGAGATCAGTTAATTTGACCCATTTTTTGGAGGTGCCTGCTAGAAGTTTGACTTGGATCTGAAGAATTATCATGAAAACACACAATGGATCAGTCTGAAGATGGGTAGGAAAAAGGACAAACAGGCCTTGCTGACCAGCATCAATGACAGAGAAGATGAGAAAAAGTAGAAAACATTAGACAGGCAAGCAGACAGTATTGTAGAACAGTTATCCAAGGTCTTCAAAAGTTATTGCATAGAAAGAAAAAGAAAACAATCAAGAGAATGAAAGAGGATGTGCAACAGGCAAATAAATTTTGGCAGCCATGGTTGGTATGGTAGGAGCAGTGTGCACTGGACACTAGAAAGAAGATGTACCATTAGAAGAGCAAATTCAACTGCAAGACTCTGGCTTTTTAGCCCAAAAGTAAAACAAAAAACAAAGCCAGAAGAGAAAATATTCAGAGTTTCTAATTTAGATGCAGAAAGTGAAGAGATTTAGTATGAAGGTCTTCAAGAAAAAAACGTCATTAATTTTGTCCACAGGTCTCCATGGAGAACTCGTACTGGAGCAGTGGAAAGCTAAAAGGGAGGCAGAAACTAGGCCGTAAAGGACAGTCTCCAAAATATACTGTAAAGAAACAAAAATCATTCCCTTGTCCTACCTGTGCACATAGGAATTATACAGCTATGAAAACTGTTTATTTATACCTTTTAAGATTACTATCTGACTCCAACAAAGGAAATAAATGGTTACTAAAAACAGACACCACCTAATCACCTACAATTCAAATAGTACAATGGGAAGAACTATTGTTTCTTACTAAAATGGATTGACTGGAACAACCCCAAACACTCATACATATCGCTTTGCAATCTCTTTCTTCTATTGGCAGAAAGGAAGTTTGAGATATAATTAAAAAGTTCCCAGTTCCCATACAAGTGGAGTCAATACTGTTCCACAAAATAAACGTGTTTATTGTTCCTGCTCCTATTAACTTCTGCAGCCAAATCTACACTGAAAGATCACTCCCCTGAAAAAGTGCTCATGTACGAGTTCACCCTAACTAGTACAAGTTTGCACACAACTGCTACAGAAGACTTTTATCCTATACCCTGGCTCATGGGTGGCCACCACAGATCTCTCTCTCTTTTCTAACAATCTTTTACTCAAAGTAAATTGCTTATAGATTAGATTGAGGATTGAATGGTTTTACTCATTTAGCAGAGAGATTAGATGCCTATCAATTTTAACCCATCCCACTTCAACTGAGAGACAATTTATTGCTTATTTGATAGACAGTTTATGATATACCAAAATGGAGATCACAAAAGCTTCTTCTCCCAACCAGCATTAGTTTGCAGAATTGTCTTTGTCCATTTAGTAGAGAAGTATCCACAGACTCCCTCCCATTCAGCTAGCAAGTGCTTACCATAGGTCTGCTGGTGAATTATTTCGGTTGATAGCTAAACCAAGAATGGAAAATATTTTGGTTTCAAAGAGCCCAAATTAAACAGTTTCATTTCCAGGATAACTGGTTCTTTCACCTTTACATAAATTTCTAAACAAATCTATTTTTTCAAAACAGCAAAACTTGGTTTTGAAAAATTTGAAGTTAAATTTAGAGCTATTTGAAGTTTTCTTCTTTTTATCCAATATTACAAACAGTTTTGTTCACTCTAAATTGTAATAATGTATACTCTGACTTTAAACTGATTCATGCCGCAAGAAAACAGAATAGTTAATCTGGGCCTGCTGCCAGCAATCCATAGCTGCAATACCTGTACTATAAGCAAATTTTTCTATGGTGGGTAATCCGTTACTTTTCACTAGCGCTTAATCCACCTTAAGGTCTTAAGAGGTATGTAATCAGATAAATAATTTATATTTAAAAAGCATATATTAAAATGTTGCTTGCACTTATGCAACATTAACACATACACCAAGAGAACTCTTTCATACAGAAATGTTAATTTACAGACCAGTATATCTGTAGCTACGCAGGGCCATTGATTCCCACTGTTATTTTATCTGTGAAACATATTAGAAAATTTTTGAAAGATCTAAATTTAACAGAAAATTTCTTGTGGATTGTAATAATCATTTTACAGTACTTTATAAGGTTTAAGTAAAAGCTTAGGTGACCAGGATTTAAAAATATGGAAGTTGTGTTGTATCTGTATTTACAACATTTTTCAAAACCTGCTTTACCAGCTCAAACAAAAACTATGAATCTACATTTAGTCAGTTTTCTGAAGACTATGTTGAAATGACAATAACTAAAAGCAGAATGATAGCTACCTGGCACTTTCATATTGTTTCACAGTCAATAAGGTATCCTCAATTGTTTTATTCACCAGCGTGTTCACACTAGCAATAAAAAAGTTAATAGCCCCAAGAAGGGTCTCTCCATTTTTAGCTAGAAGTTTCTGAGTGTCTGCGTTGTATCCGAACTCCTCCTATAACAAAAGCAAAAAAATGGTGTAGATCACTGAAATAAATTTAAACCAGGCACTGATTCACAAACATATAAGAAAACAAACATTTATCACTGACAGGGAAGATCACTTAAGTAATTTCATCACTTCTCTTGAGTGTGTGCAGGTTTAAACAAACGTGACTATAATCTAGACAACAAGCTAAGTTAACACGAGAAAGAATCACAACTAAAATTAAGTCAGCAAAATGGCCCCGCAATTCTGCTCTCAGTTATTCCCATGAAATCCCACTAACTAATGTCAGCAGATTATGATCCAAAGCTTTGTAAAATACCAGATGTTTGGTACTAATTCTATTTTGTGATCTTAAGAGTTATGGAACTTGGCTAAACACTGTATCTGGTGTCTTTCACATAGCTGCTGGGTACCAATACTTTAGTACTAAGAAAGACATCAGCAAAAAAGGGTAGTATAAATACAGAGGGGCAAGTAGTATTGATTAGCAAACAAATTTATTTTTACATTACATTCTGAAACAAAGGGTTGGACAAATGCCAACATCTTTTTTATTTTAAAAAAGCTGCACATAAGAAAGCAGAATGTGCTGTAATAATAGATGATCTGATGTTTTAAGGGGCCAAATTATTGCCAAAGAGCACTGAAATCAAGTTTAGATATTAAATAAAAGACAAGCATAAATGTATTCAACAGCAAAAGCATTCAACAGCACTGATTTTTTCCAGTGCATGGATACTACACAACAGTCTCACTGATATACTTATATCATCCATATGGTATTTTCATATTCTGCAGATTAAGCTTTATTAAAAAAGTAGGATTTCTAGCCATCACTGCTGTGGAGATAAAGTTCCATGTGTGAACTAGTGTAACTAATATAGAGTTTTCTTTCAGAGTCCAAAAATAACTGGCAACTGGTGCTGAAGTGTAAACTCTTCCAACTCCATTTAATCCAACTGGAATATTACTGGTTTTAGAGTTTACAGCATTTCATGTTAATGTTAACTGTTTGACCGCTGGTCATTCTGGTGGACTGAGTGGTGAGTGTGAAACCAACCAGGAAGAAGATGCACAGGAAGTTAAGAAAGAAGAAATACTGAAGAGGAATAGACAGGATGTTAGGAAAAATAAATTAAGGTAATAAGCTATGGGGACAAATTTGCCATGTCAGACAGGAGGGATTTCAAACATACCGTACTGCTTTATGCAGGCTTCCTAACCCATAAGCAGTGCAGTTCTTGTAGTACCACTAGTGCACTACTGAGCATAGGCAGGCTAGTTGACAGTGTCACTCAACAATGAAAATTAACATTTCCAAACTGCAACACTCCCTGCTTCTGGTTTAGGAGGCAACCCATTAGAGCAGTGCAGCACGCTTATGGATGATGCTGTCTGGAGCAGCAAGTTTGCTATGTAGACAGGACATAAATTAAGAAATAGCAATGGAACTAGAAGGGCATACTAACCACTAAACTCAGTACCTTATTCTAACTAAGACTTTAATTACTACAGAAGGGACATGTTCTACCCATGATCTTTGTGTTTCTCTCTTATGAACAATGGCAAGTCCCCTCTGGATTGAGATTATTTATAAAAAATATATAAATTCATACATACACACATATATGATAATTTCAGCTCTCTTTATGTAAATGATTTGACATGCCTATTCAAGTAGTATGGCTTTGAAGATACTGTACATACAAGAGACATCTTTGAACTCAAACAATGAACGCGACAGAGTTCTAGATAACTAGTATTGTGCTTCTGAAGAAGCAAGTTTATTAGAGCTATGTCATTCTTGACTTTTCACATGCTAGTTTGTTGCTGCTCAAAGTTAAAAATCAATTCTAAACAGTAACTTTTTAGATTTTTAACTTTTCTCCAGAACTTGTAAGGAAGTAAACAATGCTATCCAAAGAAGTTAGGCTTAGACAGCAGTAAAGCCCAATTAAAAATGGGCAAGCACAATGAGGAAACAGACAAACAGGCACCTCTTTAGGAGGCATAGGTGTTACAGAATTTTTATTAATAGCAGAAACCTTTATTTGATTTTTTTCTTAAATGAACAGTCTTCTTCAATAATCTACACCAGAGATGACAGATTGAAACTGAAACAGTGAAAGATTCCAAGAATAGTACAAGAAGCTGGTAGAATCTGGAGAAATGTTGTTCCCAAGTACAAGAGTTATAAGGCTTTTAGGAGAATGAATGTGTTCAAAATGAATACTATGCCAGGATCAAAATTAGTGCAAATTTCAGAAATAAATGCAACTCCAGCACATACTGCACTACATCATCTTGCATTCTACCACAATCCACATGCCCCATATTTGCATCAACAATAAACAAATTGCTAAAAATGTATTGCACTTTTTTGGCAACATTTATATGTGTTTTTGTTGTTAGAAGTGTTGAAAATATTAATTTGCCAAAACTCAATATTAAAAAGAACAAGTCTCCCCTAGAATGTGAAAAATGTACGGTATTGAGTTCTTCTAAGAAGCTAACAGTTATTTAGTGTACACATTAAACAAAAGTAATTAAGTGGGAATACAGTGATCACAAAGGAGGAGGAAGCAGAAGGGCAACAACCTCAGAATTTAATTGAGGGTGCTGCAATACTACATTTTTGGGAGTCCGCCTATACAATGTTAATGTATGGGCGATGACTTCAGATCCTAAGCTTGGTGGCAGGAGGGAACTGTTCTAGATACAGGAAGTAGCAAGATCTGTGAGGAGACAATCCAGCCATACAGCCATAATATCTAGCTTCTCCCTCTTTATAACACACAGGATTGTATAATCACTTATAGCTGAGATACCAGAGTTATATAAAAATCCCAGAATAAGGGATCCTTCCAAACCTAAGATGTTAGCTATCTAAGGAATCATGCTTAAGTTGCTTGCTTGGAATCTGAACACCATAAAAGGAGCAGTTTATTACATGCAGGTTGCAAGGCTTTGTGAAACAACTGAGCAGAGCAACGTTTTATTCTCCCAAGGAAAAGTGATTCACTTGTATTCAACAGTGACTTCACCTCTATTGTATGAAGTCTGTTCTACCCTACTCCAAGGCATATACCCCCTTGGGTAATTGTAGTTTACAGTAAGTGATCTAGAACAATTTTGATGACATCTTATTAATGACAAATTAAGTGCCATATGTGTTTAATGCACAAAGGAATGTGGTTTGTTAGCAGTTCCTGAAATCTAAGTTCCAATTCATGTCAGACATTTAAATAAAAAAAAAATGCTCAACAACATTAAGTGTTCAACAACCTTAATATGATTTCAGTGGTTTCCTGTAGAGTCTCAAGTGAATTGTATAGCTTTTTTAAAGCAAGTTCAGTATTACAGACCTTAATACTTAAGTCAACAGCTGTTATCTACAGTGCAGCATGCACCAGTTGGTCAAGTTTAACTTCATCTCCATCCTTTAAGTCATTTTATTTGCTAATACTATAAAAGTCTTACATGGAGTTCCAATGATTTCAAACTCAGGTCTGCAAATGCATCTCCAAGTTGCCTTTGGGTATGTACCATCTGGTAGAGCTGCGTGGACAAAGTCTGTGCCAGTTTCAAGATATTTTCATACTTTTTTTTGTTATCCCTTAGTATTTCTATTTGGGCTTCCAGTTCCAGGTCTACGGTTCTTGAGCCACGTCCCAACCTTTCAGAGATGATCTGACGAGTACACTGCAAATTCATAACAAATAGTTTAAATTATAATGAACTCAAAAACGTATATTCAAGATAAAAAACGTATACCCATTCTTGGCTTCAAGGAGCATGTAATTAGCAAGCACTTCTTTCACAACAACCCCTCCCAATTTAAGTTTGCACAACAAACTGAAGCAGCATCTCAGGCTCTGCAGAGGTTTATCAGGACTCAGCAAGAACAGCTGGACAAGTCTCAACTCCTACCAATACAAATATTTAACAAATCAAGAGCAGAACTAATTGTTTTGAATGACAGATCTCAAGTGACTTCTTAGGGCTGGTGAGTCTCATTAAGTAAAAGCAACTATTATCCTGTTCAATAAATGCAAATCAGTATGCTGACTTTATTAAAAACAACTGTTACTGATTTTATGTTAAGTATCTACAAAACAGCCATTCCATCTTTGGTTGCCAATATCCAAGCCCATAGGTATTGCCCACTTAAAGACCCAAACCAACCAAATCTAGCATAATAGGATAATTTTACTTATTTTTGCATTTTTTAAAGCCAGTCGGCAACTTTTTGCTGAGAAATATACAAAGTATCTTGAAATTGCACCTGATTGCATCAGATTATAGCAAAACACTGGTGAGAGCACAGAATACTAGAAATGCTCAAACTTCAAGAGTTGCATACTGGCACAGGACTAAGCCCCCGATCCGATTTGCAGCCCATTAATGTAATAAGCAGCAAATGTAACACTTAGAAAAACAAAAGAATACCCAACGGTAAAACAAAATGCTCTGTTTATTGAGATTTCACCATTTTAAAGTGAAGTTTAAAGTAGTAAGTCTGTGGCCCAGAGAGAAAAGGACTTTTTAAAAGGGCAAACAGAATGGAATGGAAGAGTGAGTTTGCCATTAAGAGAGTTATGAAGGCTAAGTGAAAGCAGTCAAAATATCCAAGGCTGATTTGATTCAGGCTTTCCAGGTTAGCCTAAGCTGCGTAGATTGAACCAATAATGAAGTGAACCAACATTTTTCTATGATTCTGGAAATGCAGACACATGCCTTCAATGGCCCAGGCCAGAAGCTGGGAAGGAGGGGACAAGGAAACGCTAGAGCATGCCTCCCTGCTCGGCTGGAGCTGATACTTTGGGCCAAGACTAGCCCATCCACCCTGCAAGATGGGGTTTGTGGGGAGGTGCAAAGCATCCTGGGATTCTGGGGGACTAAGTTAACTTGAATCTGGAGGGGATCTGGGACAGAAGCTCAATAAACTGATTCAAGCTAAATTAGTTAAGTCTGATCCTACATCTATCCAGGTTTATTTTAAACTAGCTTTGGCCATTTTGGAAGTGGTTTATGTGCAGTGAACTTCTGTTTATGTTACAGATTTGAACCAGTTTCCAGTCACTTATACCGGTTTATGTGTAATTTCTGTCCCTAGTCAAAGAGAACAATATGGTCAAGGTTACAACTATACTGACAGAAGTAAGATCTGATTACAGTAGTGTAGTATCACAGGATAAATGGCTCCAAATCCTATTTTAAATCATATTCATAAAATGTATAAAACTAATGGACTTTCATGATTAAGATGGATTGCAAAGTATTCACTGTGTGATCTAGCTGATATGTTAAGATCAGCATTTTAGCAAAGACCCAAAAAGAACGTATCCATCTTTCAGACACTCAGGAGTTCCCACTAAGTTTATACTCTTATGCCAGAGAAGTATTTCTATCATTGTCAATTTAGATGACACCTGTAAATGGAGAAGTCTAGGCAAATGGTGGATAATCTTGAAGGTACAAAATCAGTGGAGTATAGGTAGATTCAGTCCATGGATTATTATTAAATAAGCCAGGCAGGGAAGAATTTTCAGTTAGAAAATAAAGGCAATATGCTCCCATTTCTAAGAGAGTCCAGGAGAAAAAATGCTCAAAAAGCATGACATTACCACAAAGCCCGTAAAAGGAAATGCAGTAGTTTAACTAGAATGTGAGGCAGAGTATGAATAATGCTTCACTAGGAGCTTGGTACAAGTGAGGATGAGCTCTGGCTATTTTCCAGAGATGGTGATATGCAATCACACAAACAAGGGACCTGCAAGAGGAAATCTGAGTCAGTGCTGACAAGATTTTGGGAGTGAGTGTAAGTTACAAGCTAAGGAGATTTGTCAAGCCTGACAAAAGGCTTTTATTTTAAAATCAAGGCGGACTTTGAAGCATTTATTTGCAGGAACATAGTTTATCAAGAAACTAAGAGGCAACATTCACAAGTTAGAAAAAGGAATCGAAAAGTAAGCTGAGGTTTGAATAAGAGTGGTGCCTGAAGTTTAAGATACCCATCTCCTAACCTGAGCTTTCTCTAGGGTATAAACTGTATACAGAAAAGGTTAAAAAGAGAACCTTGAGAAGTCTTCTCATTGTATTTCTCCTTGTCTCGAGTGGATTAGGTACAGACGTGCGGGGTACTCTAACCAGTGGATGGAGACAAGAAATTTTAGTATTTTCAATTTCAGGTACCACCTATAAAACAGAAATCTAAGAAATCTGTTCCAAGTTGTAAAAAAAGCTACATGGTTTAGTGAGAAAAAACAAGCCAGAAATAAAACCATGACATCTTTTATATATAAAAGGATAAAGAGCACACCAATGGTGAAAAGTTTTTCTTAGCATTTCTCAGAAACAAGCCAAAGTGTCAGACTGCTTTAGAAAGTGGATATTCAAGTCATTGCATCACCTTCAGTGAGTTCACAGGGTATATAGACCCATGGATCAGGAGGTTCAAACAAGCAGTACAGACTATCTCGAATTAAAGTGCATCTCAACTACAAGGATTCCTAGCTTCTTTCAAGTGAGCTGGCTTAGCCCTGATTTTAGTGGAGGAGGGGCTCCAGAGGAAGCAAGAACCCCACAAACCTGAAAGTGAATCTGATTCCCTGAAAGCAGCTGAAAATGGTTTTCAAAAATAGGGAAGTTCATAAGAGGTAAATTGCATAGAAATAAGTACAAGGCATCAAGTGATACAACCAGGGGACTTAAGCCAGATTTATTTCTGTATAGTCTTCTTTCGAAGGGCGCTGGGTAGAGCACAAATTTATTCTACTTTTGTATATATCTAAAACCAAAACAGCAGATTAAATATCTCTAGCAGTGTCTTCACTAGGGAAGCTGACTATTTTTTAAAAGTTTCAAGTCTAGAACTGGACTATTTAAAATGAATGGCAGCTGTTAACATCAAAGAAAACCAGACCACTCAAATGATGCAAAACACTAGCCTGCAGTCTAGATATCAAGTAATAAAACTTTTGTCTGCAACTCTTGTAGGTACAGAAAATAAGGTGTTCACTTTTGTCCAGTGACTCGCAATTGGTTTCTTGCATTTAACATTCTCTCTCTCTCTCTCTCTAGGTACCATATCCAAATAGGACACTGGTCTTCTACTGATCTCTTCTCTTCGATTAAGCTCAAATTTCTCTATTTTATCTACTTTTCTGATACCTTCCCCCTATTTGCCTCCACTGCTTAATCTCGGTAATACCTGTAATGGCAAACTGTCTGAAAGTCTTCCTTCATCACCTCTGCAGCACTCCATCAACACCACCTTTGCTGCAACTGTACACATGATTTCACCTACTCACCTTTGATTTGCAACTCCCTTCCTTAAGGCGTACCCCTTAGTCCCAGCTCTACAGATTTTTGGATGTGAAGACTGCTTCTTCCCTCCTTTTCACATGTACAAACAAACTTAACCACAATCACACAACTCTCAGTACTCCATTTATTCTCCATTCAGAAGATATGGACAAATGTACACTTGGAGCACCTTCCAAAGTAGAGGAGGATCCAGTGCTTGGGAGTATGAAGCAGCTGCTAGGTCCCCTTCAGAAATGGTCTGTTCAAGTTATTAACCATAGATCATGCCTTTTTAACTTGCTCTGATAAACTTATTTCTTATGAACCCAGAACAATTAACACCTTTTTTTTTTTGGTAGCACTACTAAATTCAGGAGGCCACATATTTAAAAGCCCCCTGGATGGAGCGTGAGAGTTGCCACATAAGGCACACTTTACAGCTGGGGGGAATAGAAGCCTGCACCAGATCTTTAAAGGGTGTGCAAGCAGCCCAGTAAATGAGCAAGTGAGAAGCTCCCCAATCTAGGACACCCAGGTACCTTTAAAGGTGCCAGTGTCTGGAGCAGCACCAATCTAGCAGGGAAGGTAGGGTGGGGGGATCAGGAGGGGAAGCTAATAGGATTGTCTGCCCCTGCCTAGTTTAATCTGTGTCAATATAATTTGATACTATACTTTCTATTATTAACTCAAGGTCTTCCAGATATCCATAGCCAAAATTTTGTCATATAATTTCATTTGCTGTATATCTTAGACAAAGAATGGGCTGTTTAAAAAAAAAAAAAAATCACCAAACAGGACCCTTGATTAAATCATCTATTTGAAATCTTGTTTATAGTCCTAAATTTTAGTTATTATCTAAAAGAACGTTACTAGCCAACAAGAATCAGCCTATCAAAAAAAGTTTATTTACAATAAAATACAATCTTTGCTGAAATCCGGTATGTTTCTAATTAGGAGGGTCACTATGTCCACTTATACTTACATGTATGCAGAGACAGATATTCACCACTTCATTCAAATTCTAAATTTTCACATGTTATGGTACAAAATGGAAAATGACATTAATTTACTAAATGATGACTGATTCTGTTGTATATGATGCATGTCAAGCACATGGAAGGAAGTTAGTGTTAAAATGCACAAAACATTTAAAAATGTTTATCAGTGATCTGAAACTAGCTTAATTCTTTTGGGTTCTTCAGAAGTCAATTTTATCAAAGCAGGTTACAAAGGCATGATCTATGGTGAATAACTTGAACAGACCATTTCTAGCCTGCCCTTTATCACTTTAGAATTACTAATTCTACCTTATCAGTAGGGATCCTGGTTTTCTCTGATTTAAAAAAAATGCCCAGTTTTCAGATTTAAAAAAGTAACCCCAAACCACATTTTTCCGTGATTAAAATAAAACACCAATATATATAGTAGTGTTCCATTGTAAAATCACAGAAAAACATGGATTTGATGTTACTTTTTTTTAAACCTGAAAATTAGAGATTTTTTTTTAAATCAGAGAAAACTCAGATCCCTACTTCTCAGACCTTATTTTTATTGATACATTGAACAAGAAAAGGTTTCTCAGATTTTTCAGTTCCCAAACACTCTCTCAACTTTGAATGAGGTAACCACCTAAAGAACTAATGGAATAGACTGAAAAAAAGTATTTTCTGCATGAAAAGGGGCAACTGCTGTCAACACTTGAATTAATATTTCAAAAAGATTCCATGTGTTCAGCTGCTTTGCTACTTCCCTCTCAGTTCACTGGTTAGGCTTAGTTTGGATTTCTTTAAAATTCTTGAAAATTAATTAAAGTGCTTTTTGAGAATCATATAAAATTAGGGTTGAAAGGGACCTCAGAAGGTGATTTAGTCCAACCCCCTGCTCAGAGCAGAATCATTCCTAAATAGATCATCTCAGTCAAGCCTGCGTCTAGTCAGGTCTTAAAAAACTCCAAGGATGGAGATTCCACCACCTCCCTGGGTTACTTGGTCTAGTGTTTTACTACCCTAATTCTTCCTAATATCTAAACTAAACTTCCCTTGCTGCAACTTGAGACCACTGCTCCTTGTTCTTTCATCTGCCACCACTGAGAACAGTCTAGCTCCATCCTCTTTCAAACCCTGCTTCAGGTAGTTGAATGCTGCCATTAAATCCCCTCTCTGTCTTCTCTTCTCTAGACAAAATAAACCCATTATAGCAAGTTTACACCTCAGTACAGGCCACCAATTTCAACTAGTTTGTTTTTCCCCATGTATTTAACTGGGATGAAAACATCTATTTTTTTCTTTAAAAAAAACCCGCCATTAGTGTAAGTCAGAACCAATCCTACAAAGAAAGATAAAATTCAGGCAAGATCTGGAATCCTACTTCCAGGAACAGAATGAAACCAGAAATTTCAGTTTTCAAATAAAAATTTCTTCAATTAGTGGGAGACCTGGCAGACTCCAAGACCATCTGGGAACAAAAAGGAGAAAGGAGGCTGGAAGTGAATTGAACAACATAGATACTGAAGTGTCCAGAAAAGCTACAAGCCCCACAAGATAATTTCAGGCTGAACAGCAGCGAGAAGAAAGAAATGCTCAAAGACGACAGAATGAAGAAGAGTGATTTAACAAATCTGAATTCAGGTTACACAAGAGTTATCAACCCTCAAAGGAAGTATAATTTATAAATGGAAGATACTAGCCTGGAAGACAGAAAAACTCAAAAGCCTGAAATTAGCTAGGTCTTTCCATCTACACAAGACCTTTTTCAATTTCTGACATTACCTAAGATGCAATTCCTGTTTTCCAGTATGTTTACTTCCACCTTGTAAAAACTATATACTGCACAGAAAAATGCCTGCTTAAACGTCAGGTCAAAGTACGTGCATGCCCCTAGAATTCTTGCCTGCTGTAGGTGAAGGATACAAATGGCTTCAACGCCACCAGCAGCTACAAGTTCCTTTCTCATCAGAAACCTTATAATTGGACTCCCAAGGAAGGTACAAACAGGAATTTACAGGGCTCTAAAGTCCATGCATTCTAAGATTTGCCGTAGCCCCCCTCCTAATGCCGCTGCCACCCACCCTGAGCCCAGCCCAGCCCAGCCCCCCCGCCCCCGGAAGAGCTCAACATAGCTCTGGCCTCAGCCTGCAGCAGCAGCCCGACCTTGTCCCATGCGCAGGTCTGGAGGTGCATGCCCCCCATGCCCTCCTAGGGTGCGTGCAGTTGCAGGAACCACCACCCACTCCCCTCACCCGCCAGATGAGCTGCTCACAGCTCCATCCTGCGCCCTGCCCCAGCTGTGCAGCACCTGCTCCTTTCCCAGCCCCACTCCCTCCCCGACTGCTGGGTCCTTGATCTACCCCCCGCTCCATTCTCCTTCCCTCACAACAGACTTAACAGCTGGATCCAGCTGCTATCCATGCTGCTGGGCCATGCTCCTGGTGGCCTGCATGCTGTGTTGCAGCTGCACGTATGCACACAGCATTTAACAGCGACATTATTGGCCACATCAGCCAAAAAAAGCCAATTACCAATACTGTCAATTTTCCTTATATCAGTGCCAATCCAATATGGGACTACGTATAGGCAGAGCTGTCCGTAGGGATGTGCGGGGCTGGGGGCATATCAGCCTGTACGAGGCCCAGGGGGTGGGGGTGGCGAGCGGCACTGGCAGAGCAGGGGGTGGCGGGGGCAGTGGTGAATGGCAGAGCTGGTGGTGCTCAGCAGTGGCGGTGTGTGGCAGCCATGGTGGAGCCATTGGCAGGAAAAAAAAAACTGGGGAGGCTGAGCATGCACACACACCCCCCCTTCCAGGCGCGAGAGTCTGTGAAGGAAGAGGCAAGGGGAGGGGAAAGGGCTGGGGTTCAGGGCTGCGGCAGTGAAGCATGGACGCAGGGGGCAGAGGCCGAGCCTAGTTGCGGCCTGCCCCTGCTGTGTGCAAGGATTGTGGGCTTACGTGCCCCCCTCCCCCCCCTTCCCAGTGCCACGCCAGCTCTGGAGGAGTCACCAGGCTGCACCAGGCTTGGGATTGGGGTCTGCTGCTGCCGTGAGGTCACCCTTTCCCCCACGCCTACATTCAAAGAAGCAGTGGCAGCGAGGCGTGGGAGCAGGGAGCAGAGGTGGAGCCCAGCTATGGCTTGCCCCTTCCCTGTGCAAAGATCAGGACAGGGCCCACGTGCCCCCTCTTCACTTCCTGGAGCCATGCTGACTCCAACCGCCCCACAACCTGGACCAGCCGAGGCCCAGTTCAGTGGGAACAGGGCCCCAGGCGGGCCAGGTGGCAATCACCACAGTGCAGGAGGGAGCGGGACAGGGATGGATGATTCACCCTGCCCCTACCTCACTCTCGATCTGTCTCCCACCCCAGCCTGATTAAAAGGAACTTACCTGCCTGATGCTGGGCCTGCTATGATCCTGGCTGCAAGTGTGCAGGTATCTGAGTGCACGTGCGCCCCTCCCCACTGCGGCCAGGCTGTCCTCTGGCTGTACCTGCTGCCCTGTGTTTGGGGGGACTGAGCCCCGTTAGCCTTCCCCTTCCGCCACTTACAGGCGGCTCCTATAGGGCACTGACCGCAGGGCCCTCCACAATGCAGGGCCCAGGGCAGTCACCCCAATTCATGTACCCCCCCCCGGGACAGCACTGTGTATCAGTGCACCTCTAAAGCTGTGGATGAGTGTGCTTCTGCTGGAATAAGCTTTATTCTAGTACAGGTACTTCAGGTCACAACTGATTTAGATTTACAATCTGCTTCATTCAGTAGCCATGGGTAAGAATGCTTAATCTTTGAATTGTTGAAGGAAACAACAGCAGCAGATGCTCATTTCTCAGATGTTTAAACCTTCAACTGTTGAGTTTTTTTGTTTGCTTGCTTTTTCCAGGAGGTAAAACAATCATGCAGCCTGAAAGACTGACAGAGGAAACAGCTTTTCAAATGAATAGCCAGTGCTAATTTTGCCAGGATTCTGCCCAAATCCTCAGGTAACTTTCTGTTACAAAAGGCAGTGCACAGTGATTAGCAGCCAGTCTACCACTTGCAGTCTCCTGGTCAAGTCAACATCTACCAGAAAAGGATGCATCAGAAAGGTATGGAACATGGAGCATAACCAAGGGGCTTTTTATAAGTTTGCAATTAACCAAATTCAAATCTTAAAGGTCAGCAGGTTGCCTATCTGAATAATACAGAAGATTTTCAAGAACAGCATAAAATGGATGGCAGAAGGCTGATTTCTTTCTGACAGGAATGCGTCAGGCAGAAGCAGCAACTAGAAATGGCCATCCAACTGCCAAAGATAATTTCAGTTACTTGAAAAAATTAAATTCTAGAACAAATAGAAGTGGGCAAGAAAGAACGCAAGTCTCCACCCCCCTAAAAAAACATCTAAACTAGTTCTTCTAGCAAATGCTAAGCTACAATTATAAAATGTATTTCCTGGTTCCCATCCCTATCAGACAGGAAGACATTATCTGACTGGCACTAAGGACCTTGGGATTCAAATTACAAGGTTCTAGGTTACCTTGCAGTAGCTGTCTTGGAAGCTACTTGGGAAGCCTGTCTTGGAAGTTACTTGTCTTCCAAGTAAATAAGAGTAAATAAGTGAACTTTATAAACCTGTGTCTCCATGGCATTTTTGTATTGAAATGCCCCAACCATCTGAGTTTGTATCTGAAAGAAGCGATAACCGAAAAATCCAGAAGGGATGATGGGTCAAATGATCAAAAACAATGAATTAATTTTCATGCTTTCAGCTTAATATCCTCTAATGCTAATCAATGATGTTTATTCAAAACTAAACAGTTCAACCACCAGCATTCAAACAAATAACAACTTGTAGGTTAAATAAGAATAGGAAGTAGAAACAAATAAAAAGTCTATTCACAATGTTGTCAAGTTAATGAAGCCTAAAATCAATACAAGTTTCTCTTCTTTTTGCCAGCCAGGTTTCATTTATTTTCTTTTTGAAAGGTCACTGAAGCATTAAAAAAGGTGAGCTTGTCTATATAGATTTTGCTCAATAACAGGATTGCAAATTTTCAGTTACCTAATATAGTAAAGAGACTTTTGGAAGATTTAGGCTATATCTGTGAAATTAACATGCATAAAAAAGTACTAACCTTGTAAGTGTTTAGGCTCCATTTTCTTACAAGTTCCAATTTTTCCATGGCTGGATTCTTTACTTCATCTGCTAGCACAACTGGCCCACTTTTCTGCTGCATTCTGCCACCTTTGCAAGATAGAACAAGTTTACCTTTAGGACATAAAAGACACTTGACTTTGAAAAAATCAAGTATACCAAGTTCATGCAACTGCACTTGTGCATGCAAAAGCCAATTTTGCAGCTAATTTCAGTGCATATGAAAGATGGTAGTGAAATGCATATGAAGGAAACAAAACTGCTCCTAAAAGTCAGGTATGCATGTATATGCAATAAAGGAAAACACAAATAATTGATTATTTTCAAAAGATACAAAACCCCACATACATTAATCGCTTTATTGAGTAATAAAGTTTACGGTGATGTTTGCAGAGTTTGTTGCTACCTTCAAAATTGCTTTTGAGATGTGCTTCATTATTAAAACCAAACTGGCAGCCTCTATAGCCAACACCCAGCTAGAGTTAGCTAACCTAAAAAAACATTTTCATGCTCTCCAGGCAATTAATAATTTACAGAAACATATGAACTGCTTGCTATAGCCAAGAATAATCAACACATGATATAGACAAATATCTAAAGCAGGGGTGGCCAGCCTTTTTTACATGTATGCCACAATTAAGCCCTCCTCCCCCGCAAGTGCCTCTCTCATCCACTCCCACACAGGCACATCTGATGGAGTTTGCACTTTGAAAAGCCAAAGGGAGGGAATGGTTAAGCCACGATCATACAGAGCAGAGTAGGATGCTGCTGTAAGAGTGGCCTCCTCTGGTCACTGAACCCTGAGCTCGGGATCCTCACTCACCATGTAAAAATGAGGTGGTTGTTGGGCAATGGACAGGTTAACATGACTTGAAGCAGTAACATCTGACATCTCTTGCAACAGTTTCCCGTCTCTGTTCTGCTCCATGACTCCTTTCTGGTGCCTCTTTACTTAACACCGAGGGCTTGCATGCTACCCACAGCAGTTGTCCATGCCACTTGTGGCCTGAGTGTCAGTAGGGAAAACTATTCAATTCTGCACTAATCTTTTTTATTAAATGTTTACAAACACCGACCTCAGAAATGGTAACAATCACAGGTTGGTTGGCAGCATGTTTGCCATGTCTGCAGTACCAGCCCAAATTATGCCAAGTGTATTAACACCCTACAAATAAAGGGTGGAAACGACATATGAAGGGCATGGTAGTTTGCTTGTACATGCTTTCTTAGTGTACTTCACTGCATGTACTGAGAGAGCCATGCTGACTTCCATTCTAAAAAACAGCAGCATAGAGTGCCTGCCAAATGCAAAAGGAGGAGTCAGTATAGAAACGTTTAATTTCCTTTGAAAGTACTATCCTGTGTAAACAGAACTGAGATGCTAACAAAAAGCCAATCTAAACTTGAGGGGAGAAGGAAATACATATCTATCCATTCATCATATTTTGTGTAACCCCAAATATGGTATATTATATAATATATTATTTATATATTAACGAAATAATATTACACAGCCAGATTATTTTGTTAACAAGGGTTTGAAAAATGAGAAGATGTCTGTAGGTATCTACAAATATTCCTGTAACACTGGCTGTGTCTATACGAGACATTGACTGCACAGCAATAACGAGCTGCTGCACAGTCAGCATCACCTAAAAGCCATTCGGCAATGCTACTGCATAGTAACGACGGTTACCGCACAGTCATTTAATACTTGTATAAGCAAGTACTAAATGACTGCACAGCAATAACTGTGCAGTCAGAGTCCCGTGTAGACATAACCACTGAGTACTTGCAAGTTTTAAATCCTTAAAGTACTAAATAATCATCATAAGTAAACCCTCGTAAGATGCTCAAGAAAACTAAATTACCATTTTCCCCTTTTTAAAGAGAGGGGAAATGGACATAAAAGATGGAATAATTCACTGTCAGCAACAGATCAAATCAGTAAAAGCAAGGTTGGATGTTGTGAATTTCCAAAGTCCTATCCTATGCTTAGCCTTTTGGATTGTGTTGCTCCTTTTGGCAGACAAAAGAAAAATGCTGAGAGATTTAGCATTGGTATAAATTGAGAGATTTAGCGCCTGCATAAATATTTTTTTTTAATGATTGTTTGTTTTATTTGTTGTTTAAAGAGTAAAATCACATAGATTACATTTAATGCTCTGGAAACAGAAAGCTATACAGAAAGAAAAGCACAGGTTACTTTGCAAACTGTTAAAGCTTATAAGCCCACAGGTGAAAGAACTACCAAAAAAGCCAGAATTGCATCCCCACCTAGTAATAAATCAAATTATTACAGATATTAAGGAGTTAGTGTTGTCAGCAGAGACAAGGGCGTTATCCGCTCAGTACAGTGAATACCTGTGGGAATAATTAAATCACAACCTTGTCCAGCCAGTCTGCTAGCTGCTGCACTGCTAGGAGATATAACAGATGATTTGGGTGATGCTGAGGAACCTGAAAGGGGGACACATTTAACCATAAAAAAATTAAATTTCTTCTTAAAAAGAAAGATGTATTCTTTATGTATAAACAGACAGTTTTTAATATTGGAGATATGCTTGGCTCAGCAACTAGTAGAGTGTATGGAAGACTCGTTAGAGTTTCTGGTGGAAAGTTGCAGCTGTTCATGTGAACTACTCCAAGTTATCCTAAGTTAATCATTTTTCCCCTCTAACAAGAAATTGGCAGCATGACGAAAATGTCTCAAAATACAAGTGACAGATGTGGCAGGCAAAAAACTCACAAACATTATTTCATGTAGCATTAACTGTTTAATATGGGTTTTTTTCAATAGGAATCCGATTTTTCAATTGTAGGTAAAATTCAATCTGTACTTTCAATGGGTTATAACTAGAACTTTGAGGTACTTTAACCCTGGTTTCAATTCCAGGTTTACATTAGCAGGTGCAAGAACAAAAGTTAATTGTGTATAATTACACACACATGTGTTGGCATGCTATGCAATAATGTGAAATCTGAAGCGAGACATTAGGGATCTAAAAAGTTAACATTTTTTGAGAAGAGAACTTTCTACTGAAAAAAATATTCATTCCATTAAGCATACTTAAGTTACTGGCATCACTTACTCCCAGAGTTTTGGATATTCTAATGTGCTACTGATGGATTTGTGCATTTCCAATCACAAAAGAGAAATAATCAAGTTACTCATTTAACTGCAGCAAAGGCAGCCTTACAAAATTTTACATAATAGTTAACTTCTCACTTGCATATTAACTAGCTAATGTCAAAATAAAGTACATTTTGTGCCTCAGTTGATAAACTGATAAGCTATTTTTTCAAAGCTTTTTAAAGATCTACTGGGTCAACATGCCTTCAAAATAGTCCTTGAACACACTAGTGACTTCCACAAGTTATTTCACAGATTCACCATCACCAAAAACATCTCCCTAAGTAATTGAAACAATGATTTTTTTTCTAATGTCCATTATGGAATCTTTGAAGCATGAAGCGTCTCCCCTCCAACTGTAAATATAAACACTTTAATCACATCGTTAGTCTACACCAAAAAAATTAAATTAAATTAAGGCTCCAAGACTTTAAACTTGTCCTTTCCTGTCATAATGTTCTGTAATAGTTACAACTGGATTCTGAAGTTACAGAAGACTGACTACAGAATCTTACTGAAAGTCTAGGGATATATAAACAAGCTAGGAACAGCATTTCATTCATATGTTCATAGTTTCCCTTCCATCTTGCACAGCAATATGCACCCTTAGTTATGATTTGTTTTTCATACCTCCCCATCTGAGGACTTCAATTTTTATTTTTTCCCCTCTTATTAAGTAATTTTGACAAGAGTTGAAAAACGTTTAAAATGGGGCAATATTTTATCTTTTTATTATTTGTAACAATTGAGGTCTAATTTCCACAAGGAAGTTTCCTAATGCCTCATTCACAAAAAGATGATTAGTAATAAATTATGTTCTATACCAGTGTTGTTCAACCTTTGGCCTCAGGGGCCAAGTGTGATCCACAGGGCCATGTCACCTGGACTGCGGGACTCCCCATGAGTCTGGAAATTTGGCAGCCAGGGGGAGCAGTGGCAGCATTTAATTGCTGTGACTTCCATAACTACGGCCATTAATGCTGCCATGACTCCGCAGCTGTCAAGTTTCTGGAGCTCTGGGGACACCTGTGAATTGGATGACAGTTGTGTGCCAGTTCAGGCTGAAACCATATTCAGCACAAAGGGCTGACTGGTTCTGTGGAGTCACTCTGAAGCCAAATCCAGCACACAAGGCCAGGCTGGCATGCTGGATCACACCAAGGACTGACCCTGCACACTGACCCCACACTGGATCCAGCCTGCAGAGTGGTTCTTCGCCACTTATCTAGCCCATGAGGCCAACAAATTAAACACCACTGTCCTACACATCTTATACAAGTTCCATTGCTAAAATAGCTGCGCAAGAGGCAAGGATTTCTTAGTAGAGGTGCACTGATAAAGATTTTCTTGGCTGATACCGATAGCTGATGAGTAATCAACCATATTGACTGATATCAATCTGATAACTGATATTTAGTAACGGTGCAAGGCATTTTAAACTACTGACATGAATAAACCTTTTTGTTTATTTGTTTTGCATTTAACACACACACCTGCCTCCTGCCTACTCCGGCCCTCGATCAGAAAGGTGGTGACCACCTTATTCCCACGCATGTTGCTCCCTTGCTCATGGCTCCTACCCGCAGCCCCGCTCAACCCATGCAGCTGTCCTGAGCAGGTGGGGCAGACCCTCCCATGAACAGCAGTGCCAGGCACATATGGAGCCCCAGAGTACACTGTTGCCTCAGTGCCGGCAGGCTCCACACAGCCAAGCTCCCATGGCCACCGAGGAGAAGCTATTTTTGCAAAAGTATCCAGTGCCTGGTGGAGCAGAAAGAATATCCCTCGCATAGTACTTTCCCCTGCCTGCACGCAGCCCATTGTCCCAGGAGCAGTCCCAGTGCTCAGGCCCCTGCTGCACGCATGGCTTGCCCTGGCAGCAGCAGCAGAAGCCAGTAATGGTCCCTTTGTTGCTGAGCATGGTGCCCAGTGACAGCTTCCTGGCGCTCCCTCCACTTCCCCTTCCCACTGCTCGCTGGAACCTGTAGTCTGCCACAGGCTTGGGCTGGCAGTAGGGTGTGGTGACCGGACTACACTCACTAGGATGCGCTGGGCACGCAGCTGTAATTATTGGCTACAATGACCAAAAATAGCCGATAATGTAATTTCTCCTTTATCAGTGCTGAACCAACAGCCAACCAATACATCGGTGCACCCCTATTTCTTAGGATGATATCCTTTATTGGACCAACTATGAGGTAGTGCAAGTGTGATGTTGTAGCCATGGTGGTCCAGAAATTATGGAAGAGCTAAGGATTTCTTACCAACATAGAGTATTTGCAATATTCCAAAATGATTAACACAGCTTGAACAGCGTCCTGGACACCAGTTAGTTATCTTCTGCAACAATGGCTGTTTCATGGATTTCTTACTTCTTTACAGACAGAATAAGTGTAGTGATGGAGAACACTTGTTTGATTTACATTTATACAGCTTCTATTAGCCAGACAGCTAGAGTCAAAGGTGGTGAAACCAAGACATTAACTATGTAACTTTTTTTTATGTCAGGATATAAACCAAAATGTAAAGTTTTAAACTTATAAAAGCAACAAATGATATATGTAAATTAATTTGCTGCTACAAAGACTCATTTTCACATTTGTTCATTTGTTATTCATTTAGGTCTTTTAAATTCATAATTCTGCTCTAGATAAAATAAACCACGTAATAGTTTATTACAACTTCACATGAATGTCCTGTTTCCTGGTGTTCATTATTGTTTCCAGACACAGTCAGATGAAGAGAAACAAAGAGTGATATCACTAGTTTATTTTATAATTTCAGCATTAGCTTTAATTACATACTAAAAATGGTTACTAGGATACAGTGTGAAATTTACATTCAATACAAAAAACCTACTAGCTTGTGATTCATAGTGCAATCAAGTCAGTTTTCAAAAGACTTAATTCCCCTGAAGTACAACATTTGTTTAAAAATCACAGATGTTAAATATGTTCCCCCCAACCCCCAAAGGATGTAGCCTTTTAGTACATTAACAGCAAAACTAGGTCTATTCACACTGAAGAATCCTGTGGCTCTATGCTCTTCTATTTTCAGTATAATCCAATTTTTTTCATACTTACAGGACCTTAATATATGCACCATGATAAAAAGGGGGCAGGAGGGGGAATTCAGTGTCAGTAGAAACAGCAAACCTAACACTGGGGAGGTTCTAATTCTATTCACTTTAGAAAGCTAAACTGGCTACTGAGGAGTGATAGTTGGGAAGAAAAAAAATAAAAATCAATTCCACTATGTAAGTTTACAATAAGTTTACTTCTAATTCTTTAAAGATAATTAGGGTTCTAAACAAAATAAAAGTTTTACCATAAATAGTTTCTTCTTTCTTTGGAAAGTTTCATATATATTACATTAACACACATCTAACATGAAGAAACATCTTTGTTATGAGTTCCAAGAAACTGATAAGAAAGGCAACTCTTACATAAAACTGGAAGCTAGTTAAAAAGTTGTTATAGTCTGTTAGCAGTTTTTATTTTCCCCTTGAGAAACTGAAAATCTAATATTGCCATTTTAGTAACGAGCATGTCACACCTTCACGATCATTACTATACAAAAGTGATTAAGGCAGCTGTCAAGTCTGAGAAACTGATAACTGGGGTGGATTTCATGCAATTCTGAAACAAACCTATATCAGTTGAATTGTTATCATTAAAAATTGAGACATTCAAGCAGTTACTATTACCTTGGAATGGTCCTGCTTCAATGACTCCCTCTTTGGTGTTGTCAGAGCTATGAGATGTTATTTTGGTTTCAGAGAGTCCAAGTCCAACTGGTAATGAATGTTTCAAATCCTTGGAAACATGTGAATAAAAAGGAAAATTCATGCAAAAACCCAAATAAGAAAACATTTAGGTACTACATTATCTTTTGCAGATCACTTTAAACTATTCTGTCTGTGGCACAAAACCTCATTTATGGTGTAATGGCATTCTATTATGATGCATTAGGGCCAAACATTCTTATAAACCTGTTGTAGTGTTTACAAAATACATTAGAGGTTAAACTCTTTTTATTCACTGAAGTAGATAAAAGAAAAACACTTCCCTCTGCAATGTCAATTTACTGAATAAGTTATTTAGACACACAATACATACTTAGCTTTATTTTTCAAAGTGATTAACTCCTACAAACATCTCACTAATAACTGGGAACTAGAAGCCTCTCCCATCATCACCCTCATGTATGCTTGTTCACATGAGAAAACAGACTAAAATAAATGATTTTGCAACAGTTGCCTATGTGGACACACACACTCTGCACTGAGTACCTTTGTGCAGTTTAGTCCACCTTGAAAAGTAAACTGAGCTGCAGAAATCAGAGGGCCAGATCCTATTCCCCTCTGCTCAAGTCCCTAGGAAAAACAAACAAACAAAAAAGCATTAACAAGCCTACATTTATAACATGTTATCATCTTATTTTAAAAGACAAAGTCACAAAAAGCAGGAGCAAGACTAGCACCTTTTGATTTAAATGCTTTATGGGACTCAAGCAGAATGAAGTAGGATCACCCTCAGGCAGTTAAGAGGTGGAACAAGATCCTGTCCTGAGTATCCACTTGGGGACTAATACAGAAGAACTGCTATTAAATTCACAGTCTAGAAGGGGTCGGAGTAAAAGAAGGGTGGAGGGATGGCAGGAAGGGCAGGGGAGGGAATTACATAGGTTTTTTCCCCACAGGAAAGCCAAAACAAAATTTTTTTCCCTATTTATTGGATGTGTAGAGCCAAAGACATCTTTAAATGCTTTGTTCATGCTTATTGCTTACAAATATCTCACATGTTCACACATATATTGTGAACACACTAA
This sequence comes from Alligator mississippiensis, assembly GCF_030867095.1. Classification (NCBI taxonomy): domain Eukaryota; kingdom Metazoa; phylum Chordata; order Crocodylia; family Alligatoridae; genus Alligator; species Alligator mississippiensis. Next base: position 96,050,655 of record NC_081825.1, read on the forward strand.
ATGTAGGCAATAGCTAAAATGGATGAGAAAAAAATTATGCAACACGTACACCCAGATTACAAGACAGGGAAACCCGTGGTTGACATATCAGGAACACTTTCACCTCAAAATAAAATTAAAAAAATAAATCAAAATGCTTTCCTGGTTAGTCTTGGGCCTAAAGTCCTGAGCACCAGATCTTCTTTCAGCTTCAAGAAACTGACCTCCACCTTCACAAGCAATATAGGTTTATCTCAACTATAAAATTCTTAAAATCCTGTTAATGTATTAAAAGACTGAAGCATAGTTCTGCTTTTGCAAAGGTCACCTAAAATAATATTCTGTAATCTATTCACACATCTGACTTCACTGCATTTTTAAGTTTACAACTAACAAACTTTTAAATAAAAAACTGCAACCATATAAAGGGTGAATCTTTATTAGACAATACAACATGTTTGCACTAAGATTTTTATTGTGTTTTAGAAGCAAAGATAAGACTGTTATAGTTCTAGCACATGTCTGAAGGGCAAGCTAAAACCTAGATTCTGTCACTGTCTTCACTTCAGTTTGTTTAATGCATGTGAAAAGGATTGCTCTTGTGCTTCCACTTGTAATAAGAACTTCTGGGACTTTTCATTGTGTCAGCAAATATTAGGTAAGTATCAGCTTTGGTCTAAAAGTTAGCTGTGTCTTCACTCTGTTTTTCAATTAGAACACCTACCTCAAGCTAGATATAACACCATTTTTGGTCAGAAGACAGCCTAAAGTCATTGTTAACAAGACCTGAAGACCATTTTCAACTGTTGTATTTAAAATTTAGCAAAGTTCTTTCTTGAATATCTTATTCACAAGAAAGTTAAGACTTGGGTAGACCAAAACTACTTAAGGATTCATATTGAATTTAAACAGTTTGGGGCATTTTTTGGTCTAAATATTTTGCGCTCATATTTTCAAATGGATATATTCTGGGGATTCCTCCAATCCCATTTTAAAAATGTATTTGCTTTAAAAATTCTAAATTCTAAAAGGATAAAGATCTCCCACCAAAAGTCAAACTTTTAGTTCCTCTAAAATGAAATTTTTGCCATTGGCATTTTTCAGAACTACCAGTGAATCAAAATAATCAACTATTCATACAACTTCAGTTATATTACTACAAAACATTAAATGAAGACCAAAGCCAGGTATACAAAGCATAAGTGAACAATGTGTTTTGGACTAGTAATAATTCCTACAATTGTGTCTTCAGAATTCTTTTGCTACCAACAACTGAAAAAGATTAATCTTTACATTCAAGTCCCCAGCTGTGTTTGTGAAGTTGGTAGTTAGAAAAATCATGTTTGACAAGTGAAGAAGTATAATGAGGAGATGGATATAAATATGGAATTCCACTTTCATTTTTATTTAGTCATTCACCAGAGGATTACATTTTAAAACAAAACCACTGAATGGAGTTGCTTGTCACTGAAAATATGGGATTCCCCCAATCTTCCCCATTAGTTGCCCTTCCCTCACGAAAGGAAGAGTGAGTTTTTGGTCACCTGACCTCTTCCACTTCTTAGAAGAAGCAACACTGTGCATTTTAAAATTAAAATTACTCCTGTATTTGGAGGGCTGGCAGTGACAAAGAGCAGAGAAAGCATTCACACTACTGCTAAATGCTAACTTGGAATGTTGATAGAATAGAAGCTAAGTTCATTTCTTTTCTCAGGCTTTTCAGAAAAAAGGATGAACCAAACAATATTTGTGCAGTCAGAGCTGGAATGGTTTCCCCCTACCCCACCCCAACAACTACCATTTTTTGATATTGGAAACACTGATGATGTTTGAATTACTTAATCATATGAGCAAGACCTCTCTAGAGCCACAAATAGATGCTTTACTTTATATAAATACAAAGTGCCTGCAAAGTTAACAGGAAGGGTGACAAGAATATTTAATTTCTTACTAATAGACTGGCATTAGGATATCAAGTTCTCCAAAATAAATATTTGTGCGGTTCCAGCTATGGTTTTGGGGGGTTTTTTGCTTTTGTTAGGCAGTAATAATTCATCCAGATTCAATTCATTAGATAAATATGAATGTATATCAGGCAGGATGTGTGAAAAGCTTGATCTGATCAGGTTCTTAAGGGGTAGGGCTTAATATTGTGTTTATCTTAAATTTAAGACATAGGAATGAAATGTAAATAGGAACATGTAGAAACAAGCACACCAAGTCTACTTCTCAAAAAGTAACTTAATTTTCTATAGTATAAAGCCATACGCCATGTACAGACATGCAGGTTCTCCTAAAAGAGTTGCTGCCCTCCCAGAAGAAACCATGGGTGTTCAGGATATTTCTTCCAGAGCAAACATGGGTCAGTCCAGGAAAAAAAATAACCCAGGAACAACCACAGTTAAACTTCTAAGCGAGTTTCCCCTGGGAGACACAATGTCTGTACATGTTCTTTTCTGAGAGATGCCATGGTACAGTCCTCCAGCACCTCAACCACTGTCCTTTGTTTCCACACCTCCCAGGGAGACTGTGTCACTTGTTGGACTTTTACTAACCAAGCAGAGAGCAAAACGTACCCCCTTCTCAAGAGAGGAGACACAAGCTGACCCTGAGCAGTCTGGATCAGCCAATCAATGCTGCTCTGTGCACTGCTGCCATCTGTTTTCCGGCAGACTGAGGGAGTCTGCAGAGTACACCAAGATGTGCGCACAGGCTGTGCAATGTCAACACTGCAAGCTCTCTCTGTTCATCAAGGGTTTGGCATCAAATGTCTGTTCAGGGGCCTCTGGGTAAGTTTTTCTACTAGGAAAACAAACCTGGAAGACTTCTCCCAGATCATTTTAACATATGTATGCAGCCTTAAATAAAACATTGGCAAAGACCTCAAAGTTCTGATACTGCACATGAATCTTGTGATAATACTATTTAGTGACCAGATGAAAACATGAAGAAACCTCTTCCTCCTGAGCTGACAAGTATTTAATTATCTCTTTCCCTATCAAATATGACAGTTCTAAGCTTGGGCAGGGGGAGAAGACAGTAGTTACATAATTGTCTACAGACTATCAAAGGCACAAAATACAAACAGCTGTTTAGAGGCAGCCATGCTGAGTGACAGATATACTTCTAGTCAAACCTGCCATGAGCAATTTTACATCATGACGATGAGTAATTTTAAATATACAAATGTCTGTCTGCTTTAGGCAAAGATGTCATGTTTAAAGTTCAGAATCTGAATTAAGCCCCAGCCACTTAAAGGTGGACTTTTCAGAAGGGCCCTCCACTGACCCAAGTAAACTTATTCTTGAAAAGGACCAAACTGATGAGAAAATAATTAATTCAGGGTGGAAAAATATTTACAGAATTTACACCAAATCCTTGCTGATCTGGAATCTAGGCTGTGCACATTAATTCTATGCAACAACTTGGAATGAGCAGGTTTATATCTGTTGACAATGATGCCTCAGCTAGGGAACTGTGTTCCTCATATAGGTGGGGTACAGTGTGTTACCAAAGACAAACCAGGGAAAATAAGACTGGTGGCAAAAAAAGACTCCTTTCAAGGTCATCCTCAAAAATAAATAAATAAATAAATAAATAAATAAATAAATAAATCAACCTAGGTAAAGACAAAAATCACCTAGGCAAATGACTCTTTTGCCTAGCAATGCCAATACAAATTAATACATTTCCTCAAATGTAGGAACTGATACTTAATTGCATAAAACAGGAAGTGTGTGATGCACTCTTATGAGAAATTATTACCAGATTACTATCTGCATAGAGATCAGATGCAGAGTTTTCTTTTTCAGAACCTGGGGCTTGGATGCTAACAAAAGTCTTGGATACTGCTGACAAGGGAGACATTAGGAAATGGAACTGTGGCTGCAGAATGACACTACTATCCACAGGAGATTTAAAAGCAGCCATGATGGATATAGGAGACTGTGCAGGCAATGAGAGAGTCTAGGTCAAAGTCTTGTCAGAACACAGCACCAATGATTCCAGGATATACAGCATGGGTACCTATGCTACCAAAAAATGATACTGGTCAGTAGTGTGGGCATTATTATATATATCTATACACACACACACATACATATGAATACATTTTCAAAAGGGCTCTCCACTGACCCAGTAAACTTGTTCTTGAACAAGTGTGTACACACTCACGTGTGTATATATAAAATGTGTGAGTTTGTGCATCTCTCTCTCTCTCACTCTCTCTCTCTCCATGGCAAGATGAACCTAGGCAAAATATCATTAGCTTGGTTACAGAATGCAACAAAATGAGAAACAGGCTGCCAGAAACTAGTTTCTTATTCTAACAAGAAGTATCTGTAAGCGACCATGCCTACACAATTAAAATGCTTTCACATGCGCTCAAAGTTGCTTCAGTTAACATTAGCCAAATGGAAGATGGGTCAAGCATATATGGTGGATGCATTTTTATCATTACCTTATCCTTACCAATTCCTTTATTAAGCACATATCTGAAACAAAGTGACAACTTAAAATGTGCTATTATTACCTCTCAGCAGGCACAGCAAAGGTTTTGGTTCTTGTCAGGTTATTTCCATTAGGAAGAAAATCTGATCATATAAATTAGTTATTTCTTGAGTGATCTGGTTTATTTATCAACATACACAGTGGAACTTCCCTTAGTAACTGTGAAGACAAGCCCTCGGTGCACACTAGGAGTGAACACAGAGGGAAACGTAAGAAGTATCTGATTAATTTGATCTACTCAAGACAGTTTAAACCCACTTAAAATTTGTTTAAACTCAATTTTTTTAAAAGCTGGCATTGAAGTTATTACATGGATCTAAACAAGGTTTATCAAGAGTTAATCTGTCTTCAGTGCATTTAGGGTAGGCATTTGCATTGGTTTAAATGGATCAATTTACAAACTATTCAGTGGCACTAAACCAGTGCCACTTTTCTATTATAGACTAGATCTAAAGTGATGACAGTTGAGTTTTGCAGATGGATCTCATAAAGAACGTATATGGTTAACAGTTCAGAAAGTGCTAACTCAGGTGAGGACTATGGTCCTGAACTGAAATACAGATGTCAAGACTGTATCATTTCCCTACAATGGGGAAAAAAAGCAAGGGAGACAACTGTGAAAGAAAAATCAGATCTATTAAGCTGCAAAATCAATGTTGTAGTACTATTTCTGCTAAAAATGGTAATGTCAATAGTTTGACACTGACAATGAGTAAGTATCACAATTTGCAACCAATTAACAGCATAAAAACGGGACAGTATTTTAGTTCCATGTGCTACTTGGATGAAAGTGATAGAGGACGAGTGAGAACTAACACACACAAATACTAAACTTCATTCAATTTAACTGGGTGACCATGCATTGATGACTCCTTAAAAGCGCAGGGGGGGGGGGGGGGGGCGGCGCAACCGGCAGTGCATGTGCCACAAGTGGCAGAGTCAGCCTCTTTATGTGGCATGCAGCAAATCTGGAAAGGAGCAAGGGAACACAGCAGCAGATACAGCAGGGTGCCAAAAGCAAAGCAAAAGATTGGGATGGGAGCACAGGGCGGAGAAGAGAAAGCAAAGCAGCAGATCATGCAAGCAGCAGAGGGCAGGGCAGCAGATTGGACTGGGAAATTTTAGACAACATTTTCCTTCAGTCTTTGGACAAACTTCTCAAAACTATGTAAGTCTTATTTTTAAGTCACATGGGAATTTAAGGCATACTGATTTCAGCAAGGCAAAAAACATTGCTCTGTCTCTTCCTCATGTCCTGCCCTTCCCTCACAGTTAAGAAACTTAGTTGCCTTTTTCCCTGATTGACTTCTCAGCCCACAGCAATGCTAAGTCAATCCAAAACTCCTGACTGTAAAATCTTCCTCTCCTACCACTCCAATCACTTACCTTTTGCATCCTACCAATCACCTTTTGTATGTTGCATAGTTTTCTTACGCTGATACCTTTTTCAAGCTTTTGTCCAAAACCACGTTATCTTTCCTTACATAAATCTATGCTTCATTTTCCCTCTATACTCAATCCAATCCACTTTACTTCTTATTCCCCTTTGCTTCCTTTCTTCATGGCTTCAGGTTCTTCCACCCTGGTATTTATAATACGGAACTCCTCTCACACCACATCTCCTAAATATTTCCTCTATTCCAACTCTCATCTTACAGGCCATCTTCCCAGTTAAATCTTCCCCCATTCTTACCATCAATAATTCTCACAGCCTTCTTTCCTAAGCTGTCAGAAGTACAGCCCTTTGCAGCAGTAGACTGCCATGCAGGTTTCTGTGGTTTGATATTATAAGAAACCAAAACCAGTTTCCATAATAACAGATTTCCTTAAAAAGTTCTTGCTAGAGCAGATGAAGACAAGTTAGAATACAGCAACACCTTTATGACTGAGAGTTTAGTCATGGAAACAATGATTTCAACTGTCTTTTACCCTGGGATTTGTTCGAATGGAATAAACTTTATTTGAAGCAACACATCAGATATTAGCATTGTATTAATTTGTTAAGAGAATGGTAGGAGCGGGGGGGGAGGGGAAGTCAAGTAAATGTAGCCATTTAGAACTGGAGGGGGGTTCTTTGGCTGCATATTTCTGCATAATTCTATATGCAACTGACTGCATTTTAATATGAACATGAAACAATTACTATTTTACAGGTTCAAAAATACATATGGAGATGTACATTGTTACTGCTCTGTAAAAAAATAATTCTAATATAATAAAGGGCTTAGTCTGTCTGCCTGTGTGTCTGCCTGCCTGTAACGCTTTTGGCCAATTATGCATGCACGCCAAGAAGGCAGGCGGCGATTGGCTGCGCAGGTCCAAGTTTGAGCCACTGCTGGGAAAGTATGTGGCAGTGGCAAACACACCCCAGCCACCCAAGCAATGGGGCTTCCCCACACCTCCCTGCCTGAGGGTGAAGGGGGGGGGGTCACAATAGCAGCACCCCCCATCCTGATGCCCCCCAGAACAGCTGGCAGGGAGAGGGAGGTGGCAGGGAGGGAGGAAGGAAGGGGAGTGGGGAGGTCACAGTGGCAGCTGTTGACAGGGTCAGGAGGGGGGAAGGGAGAAAGAGAGAGAAAGAGAGAGAGAGAGAGAGAGAGAGAGAGGAGCGAGAAGGGGGCCCTGACAATAGCCGGCAGGGAGGGGGAGGCCATGGTGAGGGAGGGAGGCTGTGCGGGCCCAGGTGGGTGCGGGGAGGCAAAGGAGGCGGGGGTCATGGTGGCGGCTGTTGTTAGGGCCAGGCAGCAGGGAAGGAAGGAAGGAAGGGAGGGATAGCAGGGAGGGTCACGGTGGCAGCGCACCACCACCACACCCCACCCCGACAACAGGTGGTAGGGAGGGGGAGGCAGCGGGGAGGGAAGAGAGTGGAGGGGAGGGGAAGCAGGGGTAAGTCCCACTGCAAGGCAGAGGCAGGCAGGGGGAGGGAGCCCCCACACTGGAGGAGAAGGTGGCGGTGGTGGTGGAGGGGCTCTTTACATCAGGGGCTCTCAACCTTTTTAAATTACAGACCAGTAAACCGCAGACCGGTCCACGGGACAGCAAACTATGGAGCTGCAGCCAACTCTTTTTTATACTCGGTATAAAAAAGCGCTGCTCTGCAGTACGCTTTATTTCTGGACTTCCAGTCCAGCAGGCAACCCTTCACAGCCTGGTGCCATGTAAACACAGGGGGGCCGGGGGCATGTAAACACTCCCTGAAATCTATCGTTCCTGAGAGGCAACTAGCTAGTATTAAAATAAAAATCAAGCACTAGTTTTGCTTGTGCATGAACAGAAGTAGATCTATGTATCCACTTGTACTTACATAACCAAGAACAGATCAAGGCCCCAATAAGTGCCTGATGGCAGTTTGCTGCTACAAGAACACACTTCCAGGGCAGAAGCTAGTTGTGACACTACAGTCAGCCCTCAACAAAAGCTTGCATCTGCTAGATCGATATTCACTCTGCTACCTGGGTCAGAATCCTAAATCCTGAAATTGCAGGCAACCATGCAATAGACATTTAGTCCAAAAAAGTCCTATCTACTGAGACCCTCCCTGGATGTCAGGGCCACAAACAACCTCTAATGCCATACTACACACTTAGAATCTTTAGTGAAATGACAAATACAGAACCTCAAGATGTTACAGTCACAGGAAAAGAAGAGACAAAGACTGTAAACACAGATTCATTTCTAGTGATTTCCCTCTACAGAAATTCTAGAGAAATTTCTCTCACTAGAAATCGTTCTGGGAGAGGGAGCAATACAGGTTTTTAGCCTGTAGCTGCCCCCTCTCCCTTGCCATCTTCACTGGTCTGGGGAAAGCACAGATAGCAAGTTACTCCACGTCTCCAGGTACAAGGGGACTGGAGTAGCAGGGCTGTGGACACCAGCTCCTCTCCTACCCTCACCCCTCTCCAAATTTCAAAGAAGACACCTGCAGCCCCGCTAGAGCAGAAGGAACAGGTGGCAAAGCCTTTACTCTGTTTCCCAGACTAGGCAGCCCCAGGTCTGGGGACAAGGTGGGAAACACTGCCTTACTGCTGGTCCAGAAGGGGAGGGAAGCAGCAACGCAAAGCCCACAGCCAAGGGCTGCCCCTGCTACTTCCATTTCCTTCCAAACCAGACCAGCATGGGAACATATAAACCAGTGGTTTATATGTTTATATGGTTTATATGTAAGAACATATCAACCTGTGGTCTGCAAATCCCTAGAAGTCCTCACACTATATTTAAGGGGTCTGCAAAAGATGCTAGGATCAATCAAAAGTATATAAATACCCACTCTTAGAATTCAAAGGGATCCACACCTCCATTTGAAATTTCCATAGGTGTCTACCGTTTGAAATATTTTAGGGGTCCGCAAATGAAAAAAAGGCTGAAAACCACTGTTAAAGCATTTGTTCTTGCAAGAGAAACTCTCAAAGAGAGATTCTGTGGGCTGCAACCTGGAAAAATCTTCTCTCAGAAGAGGTATGTTTCCCAATGGAGAAAGTGAACACATGCTTGTATGCTTTCATTCCTACTGGGAAAAGGCATAGAAAATGTAACAAATCTACATGGCCTAATTCACCATCAATGCCAACCTGCCACACCCCTCCCCACAATCTTAGGCCATGCAATGATGGCACTTGTTATATATTCCTAACTAATATGCTCAGAGGATCCTATGAAGAGGACCACACAGCATATGCTGCAAGAGAAGGCAAAAAAAGCCGCACAGTCCATGGTATTCTCACCTGGGGGGAAAATTCCCTTCTAATCTCAGATCCATTTATTTCCAACACCTGTGCAAAAATCTGCCAGGCACCCAAGATGTTTCCCAGCACCACTCTGAGCACTGGCATGCCCTAGAAAATGTCTCAAAACTTGTTCTGGTCAGTACCTGATGCTTCAGAGAGAAGTGAAAACCAGAAGCCAAACAGTATTTTCAAGGGGTAAGAAAATTTCTTCCTGGCTCCAGCACACAGCCTTAAAGCCTGGGATTAACATGGTATAATGCAAGACAAGTATTATAAGGATCTTAAAAACCAAAGAGCAAAGAGAATTAACATAAAAAAGAAATCCAATACTTGAACTCTCAGACCTACTTAAACTGGGCCTCCTTAATGGCACATACAAATCCTGTAACACTGGGCATCTTTACATGTGCTCCTGAGAGCCTCTCTAATTAAAGCACCCACAGCATCTTGTGCATTCAGTGTCCCATGCTTCAAAATGGCAATGGGGGGTGCTTCAACTAAAATTTGTTCGACGAATTTCAAAGAGTCTCCGCCGCCATTTTCAAGCTCAGGGATGCTGAATACATGTGATGCTGAGGCTGCTGGAGCATGCTAATTAGCACGCTCCTGAAGACTTGATTAAACAGAGTCTCGATACAATTATGACTTGATTAATCAAGTCTGCTCAGACATGTTCTAATTAGACTGCGTTGGAGTAGGCGTCAGGCACATGTATAGGTGTCCACTGTGTTTTACCCCAAAACCACATTTTTTCAGTTCAGCTTCTGCCAGTGGATCCTGACATCATCAGCAAAGTCAAAAAGCCCTACACCATCAGATACCTCCCTCCCATTCAGTGCCACAGAACTCAACGTCTCCTTTCAACCCCTTTGAAGGAGTAACAAAACCAAACAAACGCCCAAAACCTCACATAGTAGTGATTAAAACTCTGTATCTTATAATAGCAGCATTTCAATTAATTTATCATGCCCAACCTTACTTTAGGTTCTTTGCTCCTCACTGCTTTTCCAGAACTTCACTTCTCAGATGATTCGAAATTAGAAGGTTTCTTAACTTCAATTAATTCATGAACAAATTGTGTCCAGTTTATCTTACACCACTATTACCCTTTAACTTATATTTCTTTTCTTTCCCTGTAATTAATTGCCCAGACATATTTATGGAGTTGTCATGCCTAGTCTCAAACCTTCATTTTGCGAGGCTAAACAAGCCAAGCTCTTTTAACTGCTTTTAAGATGCATGCATCATTCCTCTCAATATACTAGTAGGCCCTCTCTGCATCTTTAATTAAATGGTGTATTTAGAGGTGCACCGCTGCATGCACTCCCAGGGGAAGCATGGAGGGCATGTGCCCCCCAGGTCTGTGTGCAGTACAAGGGTGGGCTGCCACAGTGTTGGGCTCTTGCTGGCAGGGAACTGGGCCGGGACTGCATTTGGGGCATGCAGCAGCACTGGGCAGGAGGACTACAGTGGCGGACCACCGCCCACCCCAAGCACAGCCCTGGTCCAGCCCCCTGCAGAGAAGAGTCCGGTGCTGCCCCCAGCCCCAGTGGCAGCCTGCCCTCACCCAGTGCACAGATCCAGGGGGCACATGCCCCCCATGCCTTCCTCGGGGATGCATGCAGCATTGGGAGCTGCCTCCCCACACACCCCCTAGATGAGCCGCTTGCAGCTGTCCCATGCCTCGCGCTGGCTTGGCAGTGCCTGCCTCTGCCCCTGCTCCAGTCCCACTGCTTTCTTCACTGCAGGAGCTTCAATCTGCCCAGACTTACCAGCCAGACGCTGCTCTTCAAGCTGCCAGGCTGCATATCAGCAATCAGATTGGTATCAACTGATATGGCTCATTAATATGGCCATCAGTATCAACCGAGAAAAATCTTTATCGGTGTACCCCTAGTGTTTTTTTGTTTTAAATATAATAGAGACCCAGCTGCCCTGATGTATCATTTAGAGCAGTGGTTCTCCACCTTTTTTGTACCAGGACCCATTTGTAAACCTGAATGGCCAGACCCGACCTAGTGCCTCTCACTCCCAACCTGTTGCCCCTCTATATGTGGGGCAGGGGGTGGATGTGTGGGATGGGGGTGGGGGGGGCCCGCAAGCAACCCCTTGTAGGCTGGAACTCTTAACCTGCAAGGGAAAAGGCAAGGTTTACCACATTTTTTTCCTTTAAAAGAGAATCCATTTTTAAAGTTTGTTGATCCATTTATAAAGTCTGTTCACAACCCTTTCATATATTCTTGTGACCCATTTTTGGGAACGCAACCCATGGGTTGAGTTAAATGGATTTAGAGTATCTTACCAACCCTTTGTACAGTGGTATGAGGATTTCCCCCTCTTTAAAATATCTAACTTGATATCCTAGAACTGCACTAGCCTCTCATGGCTACACCACACTGTTAACTCATGACCATCCTAAAACTGATCAATATACCCAGTTCCCTCTCACCCTCTCATTTCCAGGCTATGAACCTCCACCTTACATCAGATATTTTTGGCATCAGTAATTCAGTACAGGACCTGCACCATTACATTTTAATAAATTTCTATTACTCCCCTCCACATGGTTATCTAATTTTCTATACCATAATTCAGTCTTCCTCAGCTTTGCCAATACTATGCAATTTTGTCATCCACAAATTTTACACACGCATACACTTGCTCTTGCATCAGGGGTGCTTCTTAAAAATCTTAATCCAGGATATATCCAAATCCACGAGAAATATCAAACTAGTAACACTACTTTAGCCAGTTCCTTCTTTACTTTAAAAATTAAAGTATAATTCCCATCTTGACCACTTTAGATGATAAATTCCCATGAGGCACATCAAAATGCTTTTTTAAATCCAGGTAAATTAGATTCACTGCATCACCCTTATCTTAGAAGTCAGTGATTCTATCATAGGATATTATGTTAACCAAATGCAATGTCCCTAGGATAAACCCATACTGCATTTTATTCTATTTCCCATTTCTTTACAGTTACTTGATTTTTCTTTAGTATAAAACCCTGCATAATATCAAAGCCAAACTAATTGTACTAGTAACCTAGGTCCCACTCAACTCCAGTTTGTTTGTTCGTTTGTTTTGAATTTGGCACTACAATTCTCTAATCATAAAGTATCATGTTCAAATTAAGACATTCAATGAAAATCCTTCCTACAAAATTTGCAACTTCATGCATCAGTACTTTCAATATTCTGGGATGAATAATACTTGGACCCTCTAATTTTGTCACAGTAAGCAGTCTAATTTTTACTTCCACCACTGAGTTCCAATGTGGGAATTTCCATGAGTTGGTTCCATTACCATTATCCTCAGTGAGTCCTTATTGAAGACTGAGGCAAAGTACTCAGCTACAACAGCAGAATAATGAACAATTAAACTAATTGGGACCTACCCCAGGGCAGATGTTACGAAAACATGCAGTGGGAATGGTAGCCTCCAAAAATAAAAACCGCTTTAGACTAACTGAAGATACAGTTTAATAAAATGAATGCATTTTAAACTACTCTGTTAGCATAAAGGAATTCAGGAAGGTATTTTTACTAAGAGCTCACAACATTTCAAGAGAGACTCTGGTAACCTTCTAGTGCCATTAAACAGATAACTTACAAATCCCATCTGAAGCATCTATACCTTCAAAATGCACATTAACAGCATAGTCACAAAAGTTCAGAAGAACATATCCAGGGAGACAAGAAAAAAAGGTGACAAATTGGGGATAAAAATAGTATTTGTTTTATATCTTTCTAACGGATTGTCATGTGCATTGTACCAAACAAAGTTTCATTCCTTTTGACAGCCACAATCCCTACATTCTTACCCAGTGACAATAAAAATGCAGTTATTCCTGTGAACATAATTTTCAAAATATATAATCCAATCAACATAGGTTGGCACCTTCTTTTAATCAGGGATCCATTAGATGGTACTCAGAACTAATTTCTGGGCCCTGCTTGGAAAGAGAGGGTTATGTATGTGGGGATGGGGAGGTATAAAAAAAATATATATAGATCCCCAATTCACTGCTGTGGGCATTAAATACTGATGCATTTGAAAAGCTCTCATAAAACTAAGCCTTGAAGCTAATTCAGAACTGTACAAAAAGAACCAGCCCCAGAATTTTCCATCTAGAAGTAGAAATACCCAAAGCTCCATGGCTTGTGTCACAGCATACTCTGCTGGACAGTCAAGGAAAAGAACAAGAAAAGCCATTAAAAAAAAAAATGTGAATGTTGAAGGGACCTGCAATTGCATACCAACGGTAAATGATACAGATTTTAAAATGTTTGCTATTTTTTGTACTTCAGCTTAAACAGTGAAGACTCCTGATACCATCAAACACTCCATAACACTCACACTTAGAGCAACAATTCTTCAACTTTGTATGCAAATAGAACTACTGTACATACTTGATTCTAAGATAAGGTTTTTGTCTTGGGCTCCAGCTCTAACCCGGGGTCAGAAACAGCTGCAGCCTGTCTCCCCACCATTCCCTCCTCCTACTACCCCTCCTGCAACCTTTCCCTCCTCCCACTACCCCTCTCCCCCCACACAGCCTCTGCTCCCCTACCTGCCCCTCTCCCTCACTGCTGATCCATACCAGGATGTTCTGTCCATGCTGCAGCCTTGGACACTGGGCATGGGCCTAGCCTGGACCTGTTGCAGCAGCACACAGCCCACTTAGCTGCTATGTGCCCAGGCTAGAACAGGGATGGAACCTGCCACTGTGGAGCAGAGGCTGGGTCGAAGGGACGGGGGGAGCAAAGAGGACCCATGACTGCAAGGGAGCAGAGGTGGCAGGGAGAAGCAGGGAGCAGAAGCTGGAAATGGGGACCCAAAGCTGCAGGCACAAGAAGGGTGCAAGCTGACTGATCTCCCCACACTACCTGCCCCCCTGCAGCAGTGGAAGGGATGAATTAAAGACAACCCTAAAATAATTAGATTCGATACACGAAAAATTATAACAACTTTTTACATTTTCCATGTATCAAATCTAATGGGGGGAGGGAGGGGACCATCAGGTTTGTCTTATATTTGAGTAAATATGGTGTTCTGCTTTTCTAGCTTTTAAAATGCCACTTGTAAGAGAGGCAGTTTCATTTAATCTTAAATTTGCCACCTCTGATTTCAAATCTACAGGAGTAATCTGCTTTGGCGCCTTTGGAACTCCAAAAACTGCTAATATTATAAGCTGGATGCCTGATATACAGTGCCTGCAGAGCTATACAAGTACCAATTTTAAAAGATACATGCTTCCAAGCCTCCCGTAGATAAAACTCTTGCAAGTACAATCCTTATATATTCTTAATCTTAAAACTTGATGCGATTTAAATGCTGGACTATAAAATAGATGATATATAGCAGCTCTCATTGCTACAGATTAACAGAACTGCAACTAGTAAAATAACTTTGACACAAAGGTACTATAAGGTTTTTGTAAGATCTACTAGACTTCAAGAACTGATGGATTTGATCCACTGTAAACCTGAACTATTATTACATGTTAGTTCTTCAAGGAGTTTTTCTAGTAAAGACATCACCAAAAGACTGCCAAAAAAATAATTGACACCTAAAATAATTCCACCTAAATCTCCCCATGTAGCCCCTTCAACTGCAGGGAAATAAAATTTAAGGTACTGTTTGCAGACACATGCATTTTTTCATTTCAAGTCTAACTGAAAAAAAAAATCCCAGATATTTAAAGCAATCTGACCCAAAGAATATTTTTATAATAGGAGCTCTAATACAACTCAACCTTAAATGTAGTTAGAAGTTAAGTGAATTTATGAAAAGCAGCAAAACATATCTACAAGCATTTACTTATTTTTAAACTTCTTCTAAGGACATTTAAATTGCATCTGTATGTATATCTGCTACTTTTAACTTAACATGTCAGAGTAAACAACGATGTCGTTCAACGCCAATAAATGCAAGGTTCTCCACCTTGGGAAAAAAAACCCGCAGCATCCTTATAGGCTCGGCAGTGCTATGTTGGTTAGCACGATGGAAGAAAGAGACTTGGGGGTCATCATTGACCACAAGATGAACATGAGCCTGCAATGCGATGCTGCGGCTAGTAGAGTGACCAGAACGCTGGCTTGCATCCATAGATGCTTCTCAAGCAAATCCCGGGACGTCATTCTCCCCTTGTACTCGGCCTTAGTGAGGCCGCAGCTGGAGTACTGCATCCAGTTTTGGGCTCCACAATTCAAAAAGGATGTGGAGAAGCTTGAGAGAGTCCAGAGAAGAGCCACGCGCATGATCAGAGATCAGGGAAGCAGACCCTACGATGACAGGCTGAGAGCCCTGGGGCTCTTTAGCCTGGAAAAGCGCAGGCTCAGGGGTGATCTGATGGCCACCTACAAGTTTATCAGGGGTGACCATCAGTATCTAGGGGAACGTTTGTTCACCAGAGCGCCCCAAGGGATGACGAGGACGAATGGTCACAAACTACTACAAGATCGTTTCAGGCTGGACATAAGGAAGAATTTCTTTACTGCCTGAGCCCCCAAGGTCTGGAACAGCCTGCCACCGGAGGTTGTTCAAGCGCCTTCATTGAACACCTTCAAGATGAAACTGGATGCTTATCTTGCTGGGATCCTATGACCCCAGCTGACGTCCTGCCCTTTGGGCGGGGGGCTGGACTCGATGATCTTCCGAGGTCCCTTCCAGCCCTAATGTCTATGAGATCTATGAAACAAGTCAACACACAATTTATTAGGCCAGCAGACTATCCGAAAACTTAAACTAGCTCAAATAATTCTGAAACTGACATACCTGGTAAACTGATTATGAGAAAGTCTTTGTCAAGTTCTGCAAAAAATACACCTCCAAACTATCTTTATGAAGCTGTTTGTGATCTAACCTTCCTATGTCCCCAGCATCATCCCTATGGCATGACAAAATATTAGCCACTATACCTTTCCATAGCTCTAAGGAACCACGTCAGACTACATATAGTATATATGGCCACAATATATTTAATATATTGGATTTTCAATAGTGATTTAATGGTTCTTTTTAATTAAAGAGGCTCTGGACATATCTTACCCTGTTAAAATTGTGTTCATGCGAAGCTTCAAGCTGGCCATTGGTAGTTACAGAAATTTCCGCTGCCGAATTTTTGGGAGACTCTTGAGCCATTGCACTGACCTAGTAATGTAAAAAGAAAAGGTTAGTACTTACCTAGATTGGAACATTACTAGATTTCTACATGGACTAGATATCAACTACTGATTTTACATATAAACCACTTCTAAACTCAGATCTTAATTCTGTAACGTTACTTAGATTTCATAGACATTAGGGCTGGAAGGGACCTCAGAAGATCAATGAGTCCAGCCCCGTGCCCCAAAGGCAGGAAGTCAGCTACAGTCAGACTCCCAGCAAGATAAGCATCCAACTTAGATATGCTAAGTCCTTGTGCATCCCAAAATCGCACCCCAAAACTTAGCTGTTATATGACACAGAGCTTGCAAAAAAACCCCAATAGTTTGGCAGCTTCACAATTTGAGAGAACAAAAGAATTTGAAACTGTCTCAGTGTTGTAATGGCTTTTTAATGGTAATTAAAAAGTGTCATTTCAGTTCACCTGAGACCAAATCAGAGTCCAAGAGGAATAACATCTTAAAAGCCCTGAATGGAAAAGTGTTTATACTTCTTAATAGCAAATGGGTCCAAAAACAGGGCGTATTAATTCTCATATATAACCATAATGCACTTGGCATACCTTACATATTCCATAAAGTGAGGCAGGTTTGAAAGAAAAAAAAACTACTGCCAAATAAAGAAGCATGGCCTGGGGAATGCAGCAACATTAATCACTGTGTGTACAGAATTTAAGTTTTCATTTTAACTAGTCATATTTCCAGCCCTTGTGTACATATATGGAACAACATAATTTAGTGCTGTCTGTTGATGCTTTTGGCTCTGTCACTGGCAGCATATCAAAGTTAACCAACTCACTCCTGCCATTCAGGATGTCAGATCTACTGAAATTCAAGAATAAAATCAGCTTCATATTACTTCTGCCTCAAAATTATAAGCAGCAACAGAGGTAATTGCTGGAGTCATTCATGCCAAATGAGGATTCAAATTAAAGCTGCAAGGAAGAAATGGAATAAGATGACAATCTTTTCTCAGCAGCCCTCTTACAACAGTTATGAAGTTTGAAGAAACAGATGCATCTTCTTTTCCAATTACTAGGGAAAGTGGAAGTTTACTACATACAAAAAATGGAGCCTCCAAACAAAGTAAAAGAACAGCACACCTGTGACATGGAAGGTACACTTTGCACACACAAGCTACCCTTAAGGCCCTCCTGTGGTACACCTTTTGGCAACTGGTTTATTCACCTAAAATCCATTCATCTTGTTACAGTAATGGTACATGAAGCCAGATAAAGAAATCTTTTTACTACTTTTCTGAAAGTGATATGTGCATACAACAGCAGATTTTTGTCTTTGTTCTCCCTTCTTAAATGAGATGCAGAACACTGAAGACTTACTTGCAAGTTACTCTCTACTTTACTTATAACAGCCAAACTAACAGACTTATTAATCCTAAAGCATCTGCCTTTCCAGATAAAAGGTTGTGCCAAAACAGTGAATTGATCACAATTGAAAGGAAAAAGAGTACTACCCGCTCTTCCAATAAAGTGTAGCAAATGGAATAACTGATGTGGTTCAATGGTTTTACACAAACTTGGTTATGGTAACCCGCATAACTCTTGCTGACAAAACCTCCCTCATGCTCAACGGAGTATTTTTCCCATTTCCTCCATCATTTCAATGGTGTTGCTGATTGAGTACCTTGGTACAAGGAATATTTCAGTTAGATCAAGAGGACCTTCCCTAGATTAAAGTAATACCTAGCTTTCTAATCCATCACTACTTGTGTCTGATGCATGCATTTGAATTCCCATGTTTCTCCGTCACAGGATGGATTTTCAAAGCTCAAATTGAAGGAGACACCAAAATTCAAGTGGCACAGTGAAAGGCGAAACAAAACAAGATGGTAACCCCCTCTCTCAGCAAACCAGGATGACACTGCTTCTTTGGTATTGCCAATCTCTACCAGCCAAGGAAACTGGGACCGAGATAAGAAACAGATCATGAGCTTCCATTCTGCCCTCCCACGTGGATCAGGAAGTGCACTGCATTAGCACAAGGCAGCTAGCCAGTAAAATGAACAACACCTGCAAATGTGCTTTCATCAGAGTAAAAGTGCGCCCAAGATTGTCTAATGTGAACCTGTATGGTCTTGCAGTGCAGTGCACAGGATTGTGTGCTAGCCATAACAATTTTATTTAGCACCAGCAGGTTGCTTTAACAACTTTATATTTTACAATGACTCTTAACTGGCTGTGGAACGAAGCTTGCTGCTTTTAACTAAAACAAACTTAACTACACAAGTAGTTATGGCACAGAGAGCTTGGAGATGAATTTACAGTGTACTGGCTGCTTCTTGCTAACTCCCTAACATGGGAACTTCTGTGCACTAAAAGTACAAGAGATTCCTCTTTCTCCTTCCTTCTCCCATGCTCCTGCTCCTCTCTCTTCATGTCATAAAACAGTATTTCATCAGGGTTTGAGGAATTCTTGTGCATCTGCACTCTTCTATTTCTCTATTCCTTGTTTGAAAGCAATGTGAAATTTCAAGCTGGGGGGGGGGAGGGGGTTAGTCTTGTCATAAAAAAAGAAGAATAGAAACTCCTCTGTGGAAACATGAAATAAGAAGTTTGCCTTGGACTATTTCAACTTTGTTTCTTTACTATTATCAGGTGCCTCTTTGGGCCAAGGTGAAGATCACCTGAAAAAGTGAGCTGTCTTCTCTCCTCCATCTCCTCAGAAACTTAAAAGGAATGAAGTTGTTTCCAAGCCAGTAGGACCAAAATAGTGAAAGGTACTTAAAGGCTGAGTTGAGATTATCTAAAGGCCAAATACCAAAAGTGTAGTGTGCAGCAGCTGATCAAGTTTTTCAAGCACCAGGATTGGCCACCGCTATTAAAAGGACTTAAGTATTTTTTTTCCTAACTAACTTTGTCTTTCACAAGTCTATAAATATGGTTGTGACCATTAGATTTAAAATGGCAAGAAAAGCTGTCTGTCCCAGTTATAGGACAAACTCAATTCGTTATATGACACAGCTCAGAGACTCATGAAATAACAGAAATTTCAGGAAATTCTGTTGAAATTGAAACCATCTTTTGTTTTGCTTAAACAAGAAGATTTCTGTTTCTGTTATTGTGGAAAACAGAACTTCTTCATTCTTTCGGCATTCCATAATTATAGGTTTGTAAAGTTAGTGTCTTGAAAATCTTTTTCCATGCATCTAGCATGGTGGAAAGTCAAACCCCAGATCACTTTGTTCTCATTTTTATTATTTATTGATCAGGAAATCTCTCTTGCAATTTTATGAGATCTTGGTAAGAATACCTTCCTGAACTGGTTTGTAACCGGACAGACATTCTCTCTGGACTGAGAGAAATTCAGGCACATGCCTGCACTGGTTCAGGCTAGAAGCCAGGAGGGCACTAGAACAGCCCTCCCTTCCCTTGCACAGTACTGGGCTGAGAGGAGCATGTCCAGGCCCTGGCAGGACCTCTGATTAGGGAGGGCTGCCTGCACCATCCCAGGCTTTTCTCCGCTGGCTGCTCAAGGGGCAGGAGTGTTGCCAGACCCCTCCCCTGCTAGCACTCTGAGGCAAGGGGGAGTGTGCAGTGCATACATCTGGTGATGATACAGAGCTTTTCAATCTCCCTCCCTGCTTCTTTATACTATCTGCAACAAACTGAAAAGCAAGTAAGCCAGAAGGGGGCTGGATAACAGTGTTCATCACCTCATCAGCAAAACAATAGCCTCTCTCCATTACTTCAAACTCTTAAATAACTTACCAGCTGACCTGATTACTTCAAACAGCCCTAAGCAGTCACTGTTCTGTCTGCCTTCCCAACGAAATTGGAGATGCACACAGACACTTCTCAGCATTAGCTAGCATACCACATGCCTATGGTCCATGGGGCTGGGGTCCCTGCTGTGGGACATGGGAGGGAGCTGGAGGGATTTCCTGCTTCAGCAGTGAGCAGAGAGGGGAGGTAGGGCAGGGGGAAGCCAGGCAGACCCTGCAAGTCTCTGCTGGAGCTCCAGCTAGGAAGCAGAGGGGATGGGGCCAGTCCTTCCCAGCCCAGAGAGCATGCTGGGATGCTGGGGGTGTCTGGTTTATCTTAAACCAGCAAGGGGTCTGGGCAGACATTGCATAAACCATTTTGAGCCAAATCAGTTAAGTCTGATACTACATTCAACCAGGTTGAAACTTGGTTTATGTGCACTGAACATCTGTTCTGTTACAGGTTTAAACCAGTTTCTGATTACTTAAATGTCTGTCCCTAGCCAATGAGAAAGGAGGGTAACTCTTTATTTTCATGTGTCTTACTCTCAGAGATTGTTAGTTTTTAAGTGATGCCCATAGGTCTACTGATACACTTGTCCTTTGCAGTGTTCTGTGCACCGAAAAGGAAAGAAAAGGACCTATCTTACAAGAACAATTTAGCTTATACAATATCAACCTGATAACTGGCTGATCCTTTCTTCCTAGACTGAATCAAATTCTATTTGTAATAGGGGAAATAAATTCCATAATCATATCAAAGGAATCAAAACTCATGGTAGAGGCAATATCTTTTATTAGACCAACCAGATGTTTGCAAAAATATATCTAATAAAGATATCGCTTCTACCATGAGTTCTGATTCCTTTTGCCTCTAGATCAATATGGCTACGACCTGGATATCATAGTCATATTGAGGCAGCTTACCCCCAAAAGGTCAATTTTCGTGGTTTACCAGAAAGGCCAAGAAAACCTCTGCATTAAGGAACAGATTTTTCCCATTTAAAACATCTGAACACAGTCCTCACTGATTGTGGCAGGCACATGGTTTAATAGCTATAAGTCTACTACATAAAATGAAAGATAAACCATGGCTGGTACCAGCAGTGAAACCACGAATATCTGTCTCTGCCTGAAACAACTAGCATATTAGGAAAGATTCTCAAGAACTATGGAAATGCAGGAATCATCTATGAATAAGCCTACTGTCTGTCACATATTCCAGATGTTAATTCAATGATTCCCAATCAGGGTGCCTTGAGATCCTTTCAAGGGTGGAGTGGAGGCCATGCTATGTTAGCACTTTTAGATGTGCACACATAAGTTACATAATAAACCCGGAGATTTTATGTAGGAATCCATAAGTGTCAAAAATATTCTGACCTGTTGTGGTGCTTCTGAATTCTTTGCAACAGAATTGCTCAATTATTTTTCTGCCGCCAGAAAACAAATTAAAACTAAGAACTTGCATTTTCCGAGGGGTGCCTTAAGTCTAAAAAGGTTGAGAACCACTGTCTTAATTCCTATTGAAGGGTACCTGTTTTCATTAGGGTAGAGGTGAATAGTCTGTGTGAAACAAGATGCCTACGCAGGTTCTGCTGGAGAAAACAGGTCTGAATCTAGTGAGTACGTTTTATTTTTGTCTTTGTCTCAACACACACCTGGACACCAACTCAAAATAATTTACATCTTATCTGTATCACAGTTTTAGAAAGATACTTCCACTCAATGTGGTCAAAGGCTTATCCACACAAATAAGATGACTGTACTAATCTTTCCTAACTTTTCTTCACCGTCCTTGAAGGGTAAAATAGGTTTCTGAGAATTAGAATATTAGACTCCATTTTAACAAATAGAAAGAAAAAAAAAAAAGTACAAGCTATAACACCTGAGTGCCCATTTTTAAAAGTTAGGCCACACTGTTCCACAAAGACAATTTTCTTCAGGACATCACTTTTTCACATCAGCTCCAGGGAAAGGTTTGTGATGGGAGTGGGAAGTGCAACATGAATGCTCTTAAAAATTTTCAAAAACAATAAGTATAAATGGACCTGCATATTAAAAAGGAGAGGTACACTGATACACTGGTCCATATCGTATCAGCACCAATAAAAGGAAAACTAACATTATTGGCAATCGGCATCTTTTGGCTGGTGCGGCCAAAAGCGTCACCAAAAAATGCACAGGAGTGCAGCTGCAGCATGCACAGGAGTGCAGCCCAACAGCTTGGAGAGAAACGTCTGGCCAGTAAGTCTATGGGGGAGAAGGGGCATGGGGGCAGATCAAGGCTCCCACAGTGAAGAAGGGAATGGGGCTGGGGCTGCACAGTCGGGGTGGGGTGGAACAGTGCGTGGGATGAAGCCACAGGCAGCTTGTCCAAAGAGCACGGGGGAGGGGGAAGAGGGGGCAACTGCTGCCTCTGCACATACCCCAGGGGAGGCATGGTGGGCACATGCCCCTCAGATTTGTGCACAGGGTGAGGGCGGGCTTCCCACTGTGAGCTCAGGAATGGGGCTGCACCAGCCTCTTCCCCTGGGCTGCACTCAGGGCAGGCGGTGGCAGCACTGGGCAGGGGTCTATGATGAATTTTGGGGTGGCTGTAGCCTCCACCATAGCCCCCCACCCAAGCACAGCCACAGCCCAGCCTCTCCACTGGGAAGGGGCTGGTGCAGCCCACGGCCCCCAACAGCAGCAGCCGTCTTTGCCCCACGCACAGATCTGGGGGAAAGGTGCCCCCCATGGCTCCCCTGGGGTGTGCACAGCAGTGGGAGCCACCCCACCCGCCTGCATCATTCAGACGAGCAGGCTGCAGTTCTGTTCCATGTCCCACTCTACCCCGGCTGTGCAGCACCTGCCCCTGTCCCAGCCCCAGCCCCACTCCCTCCCTCACCTTGGAGGCTTTGATCTGCACCCCCCACACCCCGTCCGTCCCACATGTCCCTTTCTCCCCTGAACAGACCTACCAGCTGGATGCTTCTCTCCAAGTTGCCGGGCTACATATCCACTATCGGATAAGTACAGGCCGATGTGGCTGGTCAATAATCAGCCATTGGTATCGGCCTAAAAAATCTTTATCAGTGCACCCCTATTAAAAAGATAACCTGGATGGTATAAACTAAACAGTGAATTTTTTTTGTTCCACTGTTGAGAGAAAGCTTTACCACAAGTTATTTCTTTGATACAAATAAAGTAAATAGTATTTTTGTCCTTCAACATCCTATATTGCTTTTTCACCCTGAACAATACTAAAGTTTTTATCCAGAACCATATGCAATCTCTCTCTTCTTGTAGCACATGCATTTACGTTTAGCTCCCCTGCTTATATCTATTTAGCTATTACAAATCTAGTAACACTGCATCAGCAAGACAGTTGGCTGAAGTGGTCCTAAGTGACATCATTTGTTTAAAGTATAATCAAAGCAATCTGAAACTAAACACACAAATGTAAGAAAGCCAAAAAATAAATCTGATTTGCACATGAATATATACTGCCAAAATAATTTTATTATGCTCTATATATCAAGCATTTATGGCAGTCTGAAACTGTTACAGGGATTGGTTGATTTTACAAAGTTATACAAATATCACCCAATCACCTCAGAGTCAGACTGGACCTCTTCTGCAGCTGCTTGAGAGTCATCAAGTGTGGTGAGTTCATTGCCACGTTCAGACATACCTGAAAATGAAATAGGTTATGCATGCATTAATTTTCATGCAAGTGTTTAGATGATGCACCTTACAGATACTCCTAATGAAGAGTGAACCTTAAGAAACTCATTTTACTATTGAGAGTCCCTGCTTCATTTAAAAAAAAACCCCTCCCTCTAAATTCCAGTTGCTCTTAATTTTCAGGAAAGCAGAAAGATTCAACATAGTTTATAAAAATGTAAACAGATTAGACTAATCTACTTGCATCTAAGTGGTTTTAGGCACAGTAACCAAAACAGCTTTCTTGCTCACCATGAAAGAAAATACCAAAAACATCAGGCTGTTTAGAAGTAGTACAATCATAAACAACTAAGTTACATTTGTTTGGAGTATCAAAAAGATGTTTTCCCATTCAGAAAGCATCCATTATGTTTTGGGTATAACATAGTTTAAGTAACTGATTTTTAAAGGCACTTTTACATGGGCTCTGGCAGTAGGAGGGAGGGAGGTGTTCTACAGTGGCTCCGAGAGAACTGCTGCATCTCCTGTATCAGCGTCGCTACGCTTTAAAATGACAGCAGGGGCGTTCGACCAGCTTTAGTTCAAGTGCCTGTGCCACCATTTTTAAGTGTGGAAACTGCTGATACACAAGATGCAGGAGGCTGCTGGAGCACTGCAATTGCCACACACTAGTAGACTTAATCCAGTCTGCTCCAATGCATTGGTATTCCAGCATTTCAGAGCAGCCTTCGCACTCATATATAGGCGTCCTAAAAAGCCAACTAAAATCTATTAAATATCTCATTGGATCTGTGAACAAAACCATGCAAATTAAACAAGTTTTAAACCCTTTTTAAAAGGGTTTTTTTTTCCTCTTGTGAATCACATTTTCACACCTGCAAGTGCTAATGCACCCTGCAGCACCCTTAAAAAGATCTCAAGGTGAAGAATCACTGTTCTAGACATTGTTTTCATAGTGAAGAGCCTCTAACCAAGCATCCCCTCCTGAAAGCAGAAACCTGTGCTCCAACTCCTTGTCCCCCTGGAAGATTCCTCCGACTTCCCCACAGCATACACAGCTTACACACACCCTCTTCCAGGACTCAAAATTAAGCTATTCAGGGACCACGTGATAGATGTAAAAAGACAGAAATACACAGATAGATTTCACACGGTTCCTAAACACACAGTTTCTCTTCAACAAAGCAAAAGATAGGGGACAGGCTACAAGCTTCCCACATATCCGGCTTCTTTGTTTGCATGAACCCTTTTAATAACTGGCTCATGTTCACAACATTTGGCTATTTTCCTATGGTTCAAACCTCAGCCTGTTGGCCCAATATGGGGCTGGCCTGTGGGTCCTATGTGGCCTGCAGACCAGCCCCACACTCCTCATCCAGCCTGATGAATTTGATACCCCTGACCTAGCCCACTGTCCCACACTACTTCCACCTCAATAGTCCATCATTAAGACCTAGCAACTACCGTATTTTTGCGCCTATATCCCATAGGGTATGCGCAATTTTACAAAAAAAATGGATGGGTGCAGGCTATACCGGGGTATGGTCTATCGATGGACTTTTTTCCCCCACAGGGCTCGGGCAGGCCAGGCTGTGCCCCCACCGCCGCGGGGGCTGGGGCGGGCTGCGCCACCACCGCCGCGGGGGCTAGGGCAGGCTACGCCGCTGCTGCCATGGGGGCTGGGGCCAGGGCGGGCTGCGCTGCCTCCCCACTGGGCTCAGGCAGGCCGGGCTGCGCTGCCGCTGCCGCGGGGGCTGGGGTAGGCTGCGCCGCCTCCCTGCTGGGCCTGGGCAGGCCGCGCTGTGCTGCCGCTGCTGCAGGGGCTGGGGCCAGGGTGGGCCGGGCTGTGCTGCCTCCCCGTGTATACACCACCACGGGGAATACACGGGTGTGGCGTATACACGGACTAATTTACAAAAATACGATTTTCCGCAGGTTATACGTGGGTGTGGCTTATACCCATGGGCGGGCTATATGCGCAAAAATACAGTAATCATTATGGTGTAGTAGTCAGGACTGAGACCTTGTCCACAGAAATACAGACAAAATTGATAGAAACATTCACAATAGAGCAATTTTCCTGGCATCAGCACCCAAACGAAACTTCTCATCTGCCAGGCTGTTATCCTTCCTTAACTGCTGTATGGATATGAAACTTGTATTACATACGAGAAATATCTGAAAACTTCTGAATGTAACTATGAGCAACATCTTCAGAAAATTCTCTGTATCGCTGGAAGGATAAAACAACAAATGCTAGCATTCTGGTTCAAGTAAACACCACCAGCACTGAAGCCACATTTATACAGCACCAGCTCCATTGGACAGGGCATGTCATAACAATGTCTTGACAACCAGCTTCCAAAACAGGTCCTATATTCCCACCTCACCAATGGTTAGTTACTACCCTAGAAATGGGTAAAAGAAGAGAATGAAGGACAATCTGAAGAAATGCAATCTATAACTTGGAGACCCAGTAATGTACAACAAGGCATTGATACTGATCATTTTGAGCTAACTCACTTCTCTATGAAGGCAGATACACAAGAGACACAAAAGGAAAGAGCTGTGACCCAACATCACTACAATATAGTCCTTCCTCCTGGAATCATTTGCCATGTCTGCAAACATACATATCTCAGATAGGTTTCCTCAGTTATCTATGGACTCACTGACTACCCTATTTACCAGAATACTGTCATCCTTGTATCAAAGGACTGCCACCACTGACAATTTTCATTTGCATTCTCCAGGCAGGGAGAGCTGTGGGAGAAGCCCCCATGGCTGCCCTGCCCAGAGGCTTGACAGGGCACCACGCGCTGTCTAGGAGCTCAGGTGGCTCCAACAGTCAGCTGGAGCCCAGCAGTGCTCAGCCCCACTGGCCCCAGCTTCCAGACAGCACACAGTGCCCTGCCAAGCCGTGCTGTACCCACACCATGGGGCAGCTGCTGCGCGGGTGCCAGGTGAGGGGGGCGATCCCCACTGCCCCACACTTTGCAGGGGAGGCTCTTCAATCAGAGGCCCTGATCACCACTGCTACAGCCAACACCTAAACTTGTGGGAGGACTTAAACACCCTGACACATGTAGCAGAAAATGGGGTCAGGAGGAAGGGCAGCCTGCAAAGCCCAGAAGCATGGGAAAAAACCCCTAGTAGAATATAGGCATAGCTATACCTAGATAATCCTCAACCAGTGGCTGTCCTAGCTTTTCTTGAACACTTTCACTGTTCAACTAGAAATGAATATATATATATTTTTTTTTTTTAAACATACCATAGCCATGAGCACAATGTTTACCCAAAAATCACCCAGAATTTTTTTTTTTTTAACATGGTTCTTTGGCTTATTACACTCATACAGGAGATTGGCACATCTGCTTCCTTCCAAATCATTGCCTGCAGCTCTGAATATTACTCAGTTTTCTGTTTAATAAAGAAAAATTCATTCTATCTCCTTGGCAGAAGGAAAGAATTTTCTGGGGCAAGCCCATTAAACAATGAGAAGAAAAAAAATCAGAAATTTCCCCACTGCCAAAGAAAGCCATTTCAAAGTCTTCAACTTAGAAAATTAAAAAGTAAAAATATTCAACAGCGCTCAAGACCATTCCAAAAAGCTAATACAATAATTTTGTTCAATAGACAATAATTTCCAAAATTCATAGATTCATAGATGTTAGGGTCAGAAGGGACCTCAATAGATCATCGAGTCCAACCCCCTGCATAAGCAGGAAAGAGTGCTGGGTCTAGATGACCCCAGCTAGATACTCATCTAACCTCCTCTTGAAGACCCCCAGGGTAGGGGAGAGCACCACCTCCCTTGGGAGCCCGTTCCAGACCTTGGCCACATTAACTGTGAAGAAGTTCTTCCTAATGTCCAATCTAAATCTGCTCTCTGCTAGCTTGTGGCCATTGTTTCTTGTAACCCCCGGGGGCGCCTTGGTGAATAAATGCTCACCAATTCCCTTCTGTGCCCCCGTGATGAACTTATAGGCAGCCACAAGGTCGCCTCTCAACCTTCTCTTGCGGAGGCTGAAAAGGTCCAGTTTCTCTAGTCTCTCCTTGTAGGGCTTGGTCTGCAGGCCCTTGACCATACGAGCTGCCCTTCTCTGGACCCTCTCCAGGTTATCCGCATCGTTCTTGAAGTGTGGCGCCCAGAATTGCACGCAGTACTCCAACTGTGGTCTGACCAGCACCCTATAGAGGGGAAGTATCACCTCCTTAGATCTATTCGTCATGCATCTGCTGATGCACGATAAAGTGCCATTGGCTTTTCTGATGGCTTCGTCACACAGCCGGCTCATGTTCATCTTGGAGTCCACTAGGACTCCAAGATCCCTTTCCACCTCTGTGCCACCCAGCAGGTCATTCCCCAGGCTGTAGGTTTGCTGGAACCAAAATATTGTTCTAATTACTGAAGGAAGAAAGCAAAACCTCTTGCATCTATAGTTGGAACATTTTTACTTAAATGCTAAAATATTTTACCACATTATCCTTTCCCTTGCATTTAACATCAAATTTAAGTTGTTCATATGGATGTAATGGAGCACATGATAAAGAGCTGCCACAACTAATGAGCCCGTTTTAATTTCTGGTTGATATGATCAAACTCTGCATAACTTTGCTCTCAATGCCCTGCTTCTCACCAAATTACCTAAATGTTTATGTGGTTATGTCTATACTCGACACTTAATAGATCAACACTTCACATTATTTATGAATGTTGTATCCACAATGCTAACTTTATACATGTTACAGGTAGAAAACTGAAGAACTGAATGATTACCAAGTGACTTGCTCGAGGTCAGAATAAGTCAGTAGCCCAGCTATACATATAACCCAAATACCTATCCAGTGCCTTTATCTACTATCCACAAGACATCAGTTTCTATTAATATTTGCACTCTCTCTTCTGGCAACCTCCTAAAACAAATTTCATGATGCCCATGAACCTTGGTCCTCCTTTAAAGTGTACATTAAAACATCATTGTTCTCTTTCCAATGCCTCCCAATCCAATTTCATTTTTATTCTATGTTCTTTGGAACAAGAACTATGTCTCAATATTGTCTGGAAAGCACCTGGCACAGCGTTAATTAAATGATTTAGCATTCTTTTGTTTTCTCCACACTTCTTTTATTTTGTATTTCCTTAATTATGGCTTCAAAATTATCCCTATTAACACTATGCAATTTGGTACTTCCTTGGGAATTTTCTAAAAAAAATATGCAATGCATAACACCACTGCAATTTGGACAATTGATTAGAATTAAGCTCTTAACTGATTTCAGGAATAAGTTGTGTTCTCTCTCTCTTCTCTCAGCACAACACAGTAACGTTTAACGTGTTCTTCAGCAAATCCATATGGCGTTATGGCCGCCAGGGGCACACTTAATAAAAGAGGTTGAAAACCCCCAAGATATAGGAAAAGGTAAAAGACACAGAAAGGATTTACAGAGCAGCTTACTTTAACTCACCAACCCCAATACCAACCCCCAAGTGCTACATCACATCCCTGCAAGGAAAGGAACTAGTCACATCGTGAACTACTCAAGCCATAAGGTACCTTATGAGCTGAATATGAGCCAACAGTTTCGAAGAAGGCTAATGGCATACTGGGCTGCATTAGTAAGAACATTGCCAGCAGATCAAAGGAAGTGATTCTTTCCCTCTATTCATCACCGGTGAAGCCACATCTGGAGTCTTGTGTTCAGTTTTGGGCCCCCCCACTACAGAAAAGATGCAGACAAATTGGAGTGTAGGACAATTTAAATGGTTCAGAGGCTGAGGCATGTAACTTCTGAGAAGAGGCTGAGGGAACTAGGCTTATTTAGTCTGGAGAAGACTGAGGTGGGGATTTTAATAGCAGCCTTCAACTACCTGAAGCAGAGTTCAAAAGAGGATGGAGCTAGACTGTTCTCAGTGGTGGCAGATGACGGAACAAGAAGCAATAGCCTCAAGCTGCAGCAAGGGAAATTTAGCTTAGATATTAGGAAGACTTTTCTCACTAGGAGCGTAGTAAAACACTGAACAGGTTACCCAGAGAGGTTGTGGAATCTCCTTCCTTAGAAATTTTTTAAGACCTGGTTAGACAAAGCTTTGGCTGGGATGATCTAGTTGAGGATGGTCCTGCTTCAAGTAGGGAGTTGATCTAGATCAGGCTTGTCCAACATATGGCCCACCAAGCCATTTGATCTGGCCTGAGGCGGCAGCGGGGCAGCGGCGAGGCAAGGCAAAACGAGGTGGGCAGGGCCGGCCCACGGGCCCCAGCCGGCAGCGAGGGCAGGGGAGCTGCTTACCCCCGCTGGGCTGGGCTCATCAGTGAGCCAGGTCCTGCCGCCGGTGCCCCAAGGAGAGACAGCAGTGACAGACTGCAAGGGTGGAAAGAAGCCGTCAGTAAAAAATGAATAAGTAGGAGACAGGAAAAGAGCAAAGAGGGACACAGAAAGAGTGCGAGGAACTCACGGAAAAGAAAATAGGTCGAAATTAGAAAAAACAAAAGTAAAATAGAGAAGAGAGGGAGAGGAAAGCAGGGGGGAAAAGGCCCAGGGGAAACAGGACAGTGATAATAGTACAAGGTGAGAGAGGCTCTCAAACAAAAAGGAAAAAGAGGAAATCAGGAAGACAAAAGGCAGAACAAACAGGGAGGAAGGGAGGAAAGGCTGGAGAAAAAGAAGAAGTACATAAGAGGTGGGGTCAGGCAGGTGCCTGGTTTTGAATCAGATGTCAGACAGGTCGTAATGTGTCATAAATCCAATGTCTATGTTAAGTCTGTGAGATATTGAGTCTGTGAAAATAAAAATAAGCATCTTTTTCTGTATAGGTTTTGTTTATTTATTCAAAACATAGCACCAGGATGGGAAAAGAGGATGCAAACACAGGAACCAATCTCCCCACCCCACAACTGCATTACAGGCAGCAATGCCAGCTCTGCTCTGCGGAGCCTGCAAGGGAAGCCTTGCACTGGGGGGGGAAGGGAAACCCCCACGAGACCCCACATAGCTGCAGCAGGGTCCTAGGCAGGCTTGAGGGAGCGAGTAAAACCCGAAGGGTAGCAGGAATTCACCTACAGCCCCCCCCACCCCAGCACTGCAGGGAGAGCTGACACTCTGGGCTAGGGGGGGTCATCCCAGAGACCCCCAAAAGTCCCACCCAGGAGCCCATGCACACTGAGTGGGTTAAACACCCCCACACTCCCACCCCACAGCACAGAGAGCTCATACTGAGCGAGGGGGGGAAACATTCCATAAGACCTCCCAGAAGCCCCCCAGACCCTGGGTAGCATGTGGATTGCAGGGTGGGCACTGCCCCCCATATCTGCTCCAGTGGTGTGGCCTATGCCACCGCCACTCTCCCAGCACCAGAGCTGGGGCTGGGGCTGCAGCTGGTACCCCTGCCAGCCCCAGAGACTCCCAGCAACCTCCATAGGTGGTTTTCTTGCTGCTTTCCACCTGACTACCTCTTATGGATTTCCTGCCTCCACCCCCTGCCATTTTTACAGGGGGGTGAGGGGGAGGGGGAAGGATCTCAATTATACAAGGCTGGGGTGGGGGAACTCTTGGGACACTCTTCCCTGCCTAGAAATTGCAGCTGAGAATGTGACAAGTTAGAAGACACTCAAGTGATTTCTCTCTCTCTCTTTTAACCCCTCCTGGCTAAAGCAGAGGGGGCATGGCCAGGGCCCAGCCCATGCTCTGCCTGGGCAGGGTGGGAAGGAAGGTAGTGGCATAGAATTCATAAAAGCTTGAACAAGAATAGTTCTCTCTCTGAAAAACTATACCCTGAAGAACTATAAACACAGCATGGGCTGTGTGTTGTCTTACTCTTCTTGCTGCCCCCGAGATCTCTGGGATTTGCAGTCCAGAATCAGAGCAGCAGGACTGTGCAGGGTTTCTTGTCACTTCCTTTTCCTACTTCCAGGTGCCTCTGGGATTTCTAATCCACAATCATAGCCAGCACTAAGTAAGCCAGCAGAGCAGTGCAGCACTGTACTCAGGGGAAGGTGAGTTTAACTTCCCTCCCTCACCCTAGGCTCCAGCCAGGGGAGGCAGTGAGGCCAGTGAGCCAGCTCTTGATGCTTCAGCTAGGGAGCAGAGGGGCAGGGCCAGCCCTGATCTCTGGAGCAGACAGCACAGCCCAAAGCATGCTGGCATGCTGGGGAAATCTGAAGGGGTCTCGGACAGAAGTTTCATAAACGGGGTTGATCTAAATCAATTGAGTCTGGTAGTACATTCAACCAGGTTTATCTTAAACTGATTTCAGCTATTTTGAAATTGATTTAGGTGCACTGAACTTCTATTCTGTTACAGGTTTAAACCAGTTTCTGCTCACATAAACTGGTTTATGTGCAACTTCCGTCCCTAGCCCTGGAGGTGGAGTTTGCTCCTGATGTCTCCCACAGTTGGCAGCCTGGGTGGGTACCCCCTTCACCCTGCCCTAGTTGGGCTATTGCACATACCTGTAGCTTTGCAAGTATTGCACTGGGTACAGCCAAGCCACAGAGACAGTGTCTGCAACTTTTACATCCAAACTGCTTTGAAGATATCACCACTTCCAAGCTTTCCAATACTCATGCCACCATGCCTCTGCAACTCCTAACAGTGCACATGAATTTCATGTGCAGCCCAAAAGAGTTTGTTCAAAAGCTATGGCAGAAATGGACAGGTCCCCCAAAAAAACACTGCACTTTTCGTAATAGAAGCAATATCTCTGGAAGGGAGAAAATTCCCTCAAGTGCCAGATCTACTCAGAACCCAGGTGTTGCATACCTTGCCACAGTTTTCACATTGGTATTTATGAATATAACACTTGTCTACCAAGCCTGCCAAACCCCTAGCAATTAATATTCACTGGTTCCTGTTAACTTCTAGGCAGTGTGTAAGAACTGCCCCAAAGAGAGAAATCTGCTCATAGAAAAGCTAATTGATACTAAATATTACAATTTACTCCAGTTATTGCAGTATCAAAAGAAGAAGCCTATAGATTATCATAGGACACCAGAAAAAAATCTTATTCCATCAATCCCTTGATATAGTAGATTATAAAGAGGAAGCACAGGATAACTGGAACATTAAAACTATTAGTTTTAATTAGAAAAACTGGTTAGTTAAATGTTCATAAATTAATAAAGCTACTCAATTTACCACGAACCACTCACCAGGTAAAATTTAATATCAATTGTTTCAGATTTTCAGCTTAGCAGTTTCAGATTTTTCTCCTTACAATTAACATGAGAAATAAGAGTAATGCCAAGATCCTTGCCTCTGCAAACTAAGAAACCAAATTTCATGCAGATTTAGCCCAAAATAGCAAACAAAAGAAAGTAGGGAAGGTAAAATCTTTAAAGTGAGGGATTCAAATGTAGGGAAAAGAGATAAAGGAGTTTAGACATGTAATTAACATCATCCAAATCTCAGCCCTTCAGTCATCATCCTATATCATGTAGCTGTGCAGAGCAAAGAACAGCGTAGTGGTAGCAGAGAGGCACATGAAGCACAGTTAAGTCTAGCAGAACCTGCCTTGTGACATTTTCCCTAGTTTTGTGCTATCCATACAAAAGAAGGTATTTTCCTCCTCACTTTAATTATGTTTCTACCTTGAAAACTGTACCTGTTCTCACTGGCAGTTTTATTCAACTTCCTGAGCAAATATGCTTGTTTACAAGCAAACAAAAGAAACTTTTTATCAACTGCCAGCCCATCATTTGTTTGGATCCCCAAGTGCTACCATACTACAAATATCAGGACCCCATTTTCTGGGGCACTAAGTAGAACAGAGATTCACCTTCTTTGAAGTGATCCAGCAAGGGGGCTTTATGTCCATCTACAGCCAAAACACTGTATTTTTGAAGCGCCTCAAAGTGACCTGTATTTTGGGAGACTTCAAAACATACATCAATAGTACTAAAGATAAGCCACATGATGGCTCCTGCCAGAAAGAGCTCACAATATAAATCAGGAAGGAGAGGAAGACACAAGGAAAGGCTACAACATACAAGAAAATGTTATTTATTATATATACCCCTGCCTCTATAAGAGGCTCAGGGCAATTTATAATGAAATAGGCAAAAATATGTAAATGAACAAACCCCCCAGACAATACCCCAAAACTTAACCCCACAACAGAAGGCCTGCCCAAATAATAGTGCTTTCAAAAGATGTCTTGGCTCAAGCTCTAAAGGATCACACAGAGAAAGCAATTTTAGAGGTAGGGAACACCTGCTGAGAACAATCTCTCACTTGGTTTCACCAAATGAACTGGACACAGAAAGTATCTGCAAAAGGTTGCTCTAGGCTTACCTTAGACATCATGATGTAACATAAGGGAGAAGGCAATCTCTTAAGTATGTACAATCCAGACCATTTAGGGCAGTGATTCTCAGCCTGAGTGCTGTGAAATCCTTCTAAGGGTGAATTAGCAAGATAATCAGCACAAGATAAACCCAGAGATTTCAAATTGAAACCCAAAGTCAAAAAAACTCTGATCTGTTGTGGTCTTTGAGTTTTTTGAAACAGGAACAATTGCTCTATTACTTTTTCCACAGTAAAAAAATGATTGAAAGCTAAGAGCTGCATCTTCGATAAGTGCCTTGAGTCTAAGACAGGGTGACTTGAGCCTAAAAAGGTTTGAGAACCACTAGTTTAGGGCCTTATGAATCAAAACCAGTACAACAAGATGCTTTGAAAATGACACATTAGCTTCCTGATTTATAGTTATTTCTTATCCAGTAAAGTGACACCCAAGAAAATTTATCATAGTATCATAGTGCTTAGGGTCAGAAGGGACCTAAACAGATCATCAGGTCCGACCCCCTGTCCTGGGCAGGAACAGGGGCTGGGGTCATATCACCCCAGCCAAATATCTGTCCAGCCTCCTCTTGAAGACCCCCCAAGGTAGGAGAGAGCACCACCTCACTTGGGAGCCCATTCCAGATCTCCCTTCCGCAAGTTACATCTCCCAACAGCCATTGGGAAGGGCCTCCATGGTGTCCCCAGCTCTGTCCCCATAGGTGTCCCCAGTTCTGCCCCCACAGCTGAATTGGAAAGTTCACACATTTCTCCAACAGACACACTTCAGACACTAGAATTAAA
The DNA here is from genome assembly GCF_030867095.1 of Alligator mississippiensis. Classification (NCBI taxonomy): domain Eukaryota; kingdom Metazoa; phylum Chordata; order Crocodylia; family Alligatoridae; genus Alligator; species Alligator mississippiensis. The sequence continues at coordinate 96,085,514 of NC_081825.1, forward strand.
AGCCCTGAAAACTGCTGCTGCTTCACAATCAGGAAGTGGCTCTGGTGAAGGACACTGGAGCACTGAGTGGAGTCCAGGGCCCTGACACATAGGCTTGGGCTTGTAATGTCATACTGAAGGGAGCAGCACCACTGCCAAGGCAACCAGGTGTTTCCCTCCCACATAGGGCAAGGTGCTGAGTGCTGGGGATGTGCGTGCACTGTTGATCTGACCTGGCAACACACGAGATCTGGGGGCTCTTACCCAGCCCAGGACTTCATTATACCCCTTAACTCTTTAAGTGGCTTCTCCTGATATCCTCCTTGTTGAAGGCTTTCAAATAGATTTCAAGTGAAAGAATGCAGTGGGGACACTGAAGGGAGATAAGGAGAAGGCAGAGGTGAAGCGACTGAAGGAGCTAGAAGAAACATCTTAATCAGCAGTGGGAAAGAGAGAATCTCCAAACCAAAAGCTAGTCACACTGATGACACCAGAGTTCAAAAAGTCCTTGCTGTAATAGTTTCTCTAATATCACCACCTCAGATTGTGCCTGGTTCCTTTCACAAATTTCTTTTAGTCCCAAGCTTGTGTGTTTGTGGCTAGGACCTGGGAGGGGAGGGGGGAAGAGGAAAGGAGAGAGGAAGAAAGAAGAGTCTTTGAACAATAGTTTAAACTCCAAAAATAAATCTGAGAGCAGAGGCCAAACTAGAATATTATTTCAAATCACATTCACTAACATGTGCAATCAAGACTATACAACAGGTCAATTACACCCTGCTGACATCCCTTCACTCTAGTCTTCAAATTATGTTCTTGAAGGTCTCCCCTGCACAAGTACTAGTTCTTTAAGGGAGTTTACATATCACCAATATATCAATGCCATATTGGACTGGCACCAATAAAAGGAAAATTAATATTAACAGCTTATTTTGGCTGGAGTGGCCAATAATGTACCAATATAATGTGCCTTCTGGCCGGGGCCTCAGACTCCGCATGCACGTGCGCAGCTGCAGCAAGCATATGACCGGGAATGCAGCCGAGCAGCGTGGACAGCAATGCCCTTCAGATAAGTCTGTGGAGGGGAAGGGGTGTGGGAGAGGCAAGGGGCATGGGGAAGGCAGACTGAGGGGCCCACGGTGAGTGAGGGAGTGGAGCAGGGGCTGCTCAGCCCAGGTAGTGAATGGGACCCAAGGATGGGGTGGGGAGTGGGATGGAGCCACAGGTAACTCATCGGGGGGGGGGGGGGGGGGGTACAGCTCCCTGCTGCTGAGGCATGGGGCCATGTGTCCCCCTGGATGTGTGTGCAGGACAAGGGCAGATGTAAGATACCCACTGTGGGCGTAGGGCTCTCCACCCTGCTACCTTTGCCCCAGGAGCCATGCACTGGCCACGCAACCCCTGCCCATTTGGCAGCAGTGGCAGCGGCAGGTTGTGCTTCCCACTACCAGATGGACAGGGGATGCGCTGCCAGTGCACAGCTCCCAGGGCAAAGGCAGCAGAGCGGAGAGCCCTGAACCTGCAAGCAAGCAGCCCACCTCCATCCTCACCCCACTCAGCTCCAGCTAGAAGCATCCCCACACTTAAAAATGGTGGCAGCAACACTTGAACTAAAGCTCATTTGACACGCTTTAGTTTAAGTGCTTCACAGCCGTTTTTAAGCACCAGGACGCTGACCCTCTGGATGAACAGCCCATGGCTCCATACTGCTATCCTGCTGGGATGCTATGACCCTGACTTCCTGCCCCTGGGGCAGGGGGCTGGACTCAATGACCTTCTGAGGTCCCTTCCAGCCCTAATATCTATGAAATCTATGCTGCCCAACCCAGCCTCAGGGTCCTATTTAATGCCCTGGCTGGGCAGCATCCCCAGCCCTTGCCCCACTCCCTACCTCACCATGGAGGCCTCGATCTGCCCTCCTCCCCTCCACAGACTTACCTGCAGGAAGCTGCTCTCCATGCTGCCCAGCTGCATTCCTGTAAATCAGTTATCAGATTGGTATTGGCCAATATGCCTGGTAAATAATCAGTTATCAGTATCAGCCAAGAAAATCTTTATTGGTGAACCCTTACCTGCAACTCACTGAATGTTAGTAAACCATTTTCCCCACTATGACTTATTAGAAATAGAATCTAGCCCTCACTTAGCTACGTACGCTCTACTGGGCTACAGAGTAAACACTTGCCTTCTGACACTCGGGCAAGCTGATGGCACGCCAATTAAACCCAGGGAACCATAAACATTTTTTTTTATTTTCAGGAACATTCATCAGTTACAAAAGTGCTAAGCATGTAACCTAAATTTTTCTATCTTGAACCTGTAAGTTATACTGCATAATTTCTATAATTTTGTGAGGTAACAACTGGTCATTAAAAATGTAACTAAGATTATTAATCTGTAGTACAGTCAAAGCCTTCAGCCATCTGCATTCACTCAGTTTTTCATCAAATGCAGAAAATCCCAGATAACTGAAGCACCACTATTTATTTTTATATCACATTTCTACTGCCCATCTGCTCTGAATTTTCTATTTATGGCAAAGCTTATGAAGTGGTCAGGTAGCTTGTGTGACATGGAAAGGAAGACAAGGACACAGAAAAGCAGAGAAGGTAAACCACTTAAATTACATTGGACTGACCTATTACCTCAATTTAGTCTCTCAAATCCAATTTGGTCACCTTTAGCTCCATAATGAGCAGAATCCATGACAAAGAGAGAAGCAGCAGCGAGAACTTGCTCTGCCCTTCATGTTCACAAGCAGCACTAGGGATGCTGAACTTGGACACGACAAACAATTTTCCATTTTTGGCTGGTGATATTTCTGCTCTTTTTTCAACATGTGAAAAATTATTTCCCTTAATCTCCATTAGGGACTAAAAGAATAGGTCCATTTTATGTAGAGTTTTAGAGAGAAAACCATAACTAAGCAGAGAGAAAAAAACTATTGTGTTTCATTTTCATAACTCCGGTCAAAACAATTTATGTTTCTGTTTTATCCCATATGACATAGGATATTACCTCCCTCAAGGTTACATTAACAACATAATAGTATTATCCCTGAAGGCCCATGATCCGAATATACTGCAGACAAAGAAATACTATTTTGTCTATTAACAATCATTCCTACCAATCCTTATGGCCTTATATGGGAACCAACTAACACCAAAACTGTGTAGAAGATAGCTCAGACGGACAAAAAAAATGTGTTTTTTAAAGCTGAAGTATATACCACTCCCTAATTAAATACAAATAACCACACTCTGGTTTAGCTACACAGTTCTGCAAAAAAAAACAAACCTCTCCTAAATTAAGAAAATAAATGTATATGGCTACCTAAATGCATAAAATTTAAAGATCATATGTAGCAGAACAGTAAACATCTGTAATATAGTTATTTGCATCCAGTACAGAGAAATTTGCAAGCAAATCCCGGGACGTCATTCTCCCCCTGTACTCGGCCTTAGTGAGGCCGCAGCTGGAGTACTGCGTCCAGTTTTGGGCTCCACAATTCAAAAAGGATGTGGAGAAGCTTGAGAGAGTCCAGAGAAGAGCCATGCGCATGATCAGGGGTCAGGGAAGCAGACCCTACGATGACAGGCTGAGAGCCCTGGGGCTCTTTAGCCTGGAAAAGCGCAGGCTCAGGGGTGATCTGATGGCCACCTACAAGTTTATCAGGGGTGATCACCAGTATCTAGGGGAACGTTTGTTCACCAGAGCGCCCCAAGGGATGACGAGGACGAATGGTCACAAACTACTACAAGATCGTTTCAGGCTGGACATAAGGAAGAATTTCTTTACTGTCCGAGCCCCCAAGGTCTGGAACAGCCTGCTGCCGGAGGTTGTTCAAGCGCCTTCATTGAACACCTTCAAGATGAAACTGGATGCTTATCTTGCTGGGATCCTATGACCCCAGCTGACATCCTGCCCTTTGGGCGGGGGGCTGGACTCGATGATCTTCCGAGGTCCCTTCCAGCCCTAATGTCTATGAAATCTAAATATACAGGTTTTCAGGCACTATACAGGTAATTTTTGTGATGCATAATTAGAACTTTGCATGGGTGAAACTTCCAATGTCAGAATCTTGTATTTGTAAGAACTGTAATCCTGACACTCAAACTGCTTGTTTATACATTACAGAGAACAGCAGAGCTACACATTCTACTACAAATTATGTGCCAATTACTTAGACACAGGCAGAACTGACACCCAACAATTTTGGTCTTCTGCCTTGCAGATGGGGTGAAGAAAACCATTTCTAACAATAGGTACCAGACTGCCAGTTACTAGCAACCTGATCCATCATCAATTATTTACTCTCACAAGAATCTGCAGTTTCCATATGTGTTAGTAACTGCACAATGTACCAGAAAAAACTCCTCCCTCCTTCAATCGGTTTTGAGTAATCTGAATGGCCACCTTCCTTGACTAACAACATTTAACATCTTATTTCAAAATCTGCATGTACTCCTGTATTTTGACACTCTTATTAAAGGATACATTCACAATGTCACCTTTAAAAAAAAACAGCAGATACATCCCCATCATTGTGTCTGAAGTAACCTAGAGATACTCTCTCTAGTTATCAAAGCTGAAGCAAATATTCAGGAGTATTTAAATTGTAGCAACAATATGAAAGCTGGACAGCACCAACATGCCAAGCAGACATTGCTCTTTTTCCTCCTCCCCTGGCAATTATATACCCATGTTTATCTTTTTCTCCCTACTCTTCTTGCTCCACTGCAAGTTCATAACTGTGGCAGCTCAACCTTACACTGTCACATACATGTATGGCCTTTCAATAATATGTAGGATCCCTACAACACAAATTCAGTTCAGTACTGTAATCAACAGCAATCAATTTACAAACTGGTTTCACATTATTTTACAAATGTTATGGATGTCTCGTTCCAAAGCATCCAACTAACTCAAGGCTCTGTGGAAGACAGCCGAGGAACACAATGACCTGCCACAATTACTGTTCAACATACCAAAGTACATAGTTATACCATTGCTAGCTGAGCAACTCCTTGAGAAACCAAAGGATGCCGACTGGTTTCTGTGCTTACAGCCTCATCAGCATTACTGACATAACAGCTAAGGTTGGTACAGTTGACACTATAGATCTGCTCAACAGTTGCTCATCAATCACCATTTATTTGACAGAGGTCATCAACAGTTCTATACGGATCATCAACCACTGATATGCATTTCCAGGACTGATAAGCAGCAATGTCACTCACAGGGCCATAGCAATATCCAATGCAGGGTATCCACAGGATATGCCTATATGGCCTCGCCCCTACTATCTTCCAGTGGTAAAATTCCAGTGCGATTCCAACAGTTCTTACTAGTCACTGGAGTCACTTTGTCCCAACTTAGCACTGGCCAATGGACCACCCCACATTCTATTTAAGTGGCATCAGTAACACTGATGTGGAAACCTAGAAAATAATGCCTTTTTTTTTTTTATCTTAGCAGGCAGTGATTGATTCTTAAGTCCACTAGACATTAGACAGTGGTGGCTCTAGAAACTCTACTGAGACATCCACTTGCTCTTTGGGATGATGTCGCTGGGGTGCACTGTTTATCAGCAATGAAATAGCATTCTCATGTTTCATTCAAGTCAAACGACTGCAGGAATTCTTGTAGAATCCCATTCATCATGACTCTCTTCCTGTTTGCTTAGCGCAGCAGATTCCATGCTCTTCCGATGTTTGTAGGCCTGTTTATTTGTGCCAATAATATTTGCATACCGGATGTCATATATCTTCTCCTTCTAGTTTTTGCCTCCTTTGGTTTTGCATGACCATCAATAAATTGTCATGCATCATTCAGGTAAGTCAACCTGTCTAAACTAGGGGCCCACAGAGCCAGGGGTCTTCAATGGAATTCCAGCAGTGCCAGAGCTGGGCTGGCAGAGAGATACAATGGTGGCAGCAGCCAGATCCTAGTGCCAGCCTCCCTCGAACCAAGGTGGGCGATTCCAGCCTACCACTAGAAAAGGCTGTCATCTCTTGGTCTAAATTATAGATGCCATACAACAAGTACCCCTCAATCCACTGCTGGGCCTGCTCTCAGCCACTGATGAGCAGAACTAGATAAATGCTTGTACTTCAACTGTAAATTAAATGATGTGCAATTTGCTATACACCCTCAACTCAGTGAAGCTACAGATTAGAATGCACAAAGTCTACCAAGTCAAGCTTCACAACAAAATGTTTAGCTTTGTCATGCAAGGTTGCATCCATTGTTGTAAACACTCTCAGACTACAACTGCAGCTTGCCTTCTAAATCAGAGGGGGCTAATCTGAAGCACAGGTGCCTCAAGTAGCAAAGCCAGTCCCTGTGTGGGGCATGTGGTGGATCAGGGAGGGGACAAGCAGCACAGCAGCAGATGGGGCAGGGAGTACATGGAACGAAGTAGACAGCAGAACAGATCAGGGAGAAAGCACAGGGCAGAGAGCAGAAACAGCAACAGATCAGGCAGGGGAAGGAGACCAGAGTGGCACTCGCAGGGTCTGGGACTAATCAGTTCTAGATAACAATCACAGAATAATAGAAAATTAGAGTCGGAAGAGACCTCAGGAGGTCATCTAATTCAACCCCCTGCTCAAAGCAGGACCATCCCCAACTAGATCATCCCAACCAAGGCTTTGTCTAGCCGTGTTTTAAAAACCCCCAAGGATGGAGATTCTACAACCTCTCTGGGAAACCCGCTCAAGTGTTTTACTAAGCTCCCAGTGAGAAAGTTTTTCCTCATATCTAAACTAAACTTCCCTTATTTCGCCATTCTCAGCTTCTTTGGAATGTTAGCACTGTTTTAATCCATCGTTTTACTTCTTGGTGATATCATTACTGGTAGCGTAACTGTTAAGTGCATGGCCAAATTTAACATCTATCGAGTTTTCATAGCATTAATTGCATGATAGAACACATTTCTTTCCTTTGTTTAGTGTTCGTGAAAAATATTTTGTTTTGCAAACGCTGAGATATACTGTAATGACTATGTTCAGTGCATCTGATTTGCAACTGCATAATGTGGCAAACAGTTCTGTGCCCATGTTTTTGGATACATGGATTTTAGCATAACAAGTGATATGAGAATGTAGTTAGTGTATGGCAAAGGGGACATGCAATTACCAGCACAAACCATGCATTGAAAAGCATGCTTTTTAACCAATAAAAAATAACTTCCTGAAGAGCATGAAATCGGGCAAAAATTACAAAAACAGTATAACAGAATGTCTGAATGCCCATGGCAAGGGCAAACATCAAGTTCAGTAGCTTTTTGAGGTAATCAATCCAGATGGATATTAATGACAATTCTGGCAAAACAAGGAGCAACAGAAGTATATAGTACCTATACAGAGTATTAAGAAGCCATAAATGTCCTATCAAAACTGAATTGTAAAGAAAAAATTATGGTAAAATAAACTGACTATTTATGATTAATTCCTATCGATAAATGAATGCACTCATCATTCACTTACCTTATTCTTGATAAGATACCACTTTTTAAAAGAAGGTACTTAAACTTTTCCCCTCATTAAAGGTTCATCCTTTTCCTCACCATCTTTCTTGTAAGAGCTAGAACTCTGTTGAAGCCTGGAGAGGAGTTCTGGAACAAAGGCTGAGTTTAGGGAACATACCTCAATTGCTGCACATATATTACAGAGTAGTCTGTCGGGCCATAGTCCAATTCACTCTTTGAATAATCCATTAAAAACATTGAGTCATATTTTCCTAGACTTTTACACTCTCTGAGAAAACAAATACAGATGTTTCACTCTTACGGGCATGGGTGTCTGCTGAACAATACAAACAGGTGTCTTGGCAATCATTTATGGCAAACAGTACTGACCAATTTACGCAGATGTTATATCTTGGGGAATTAGGCATAGTACTTTTTCTATTGGTAAAAGAAAGAGGAGAGAAAGGGAAAAAAAACTCTTTTTCACAACCCAAGCTACATGAAATCTACTTGCTGTTATAAAATATGAACTATTCTTCAAAGTATCCACATTAAGCTAATCTGGTCTAGAGCTAAGACTGCAGGTAATTGCACTCAAACAATGGTTCCAAGAAAGAATACAGCAGCAGTTGTTCCCACTTCACTCTTTATATGCTATGGTGCACAAAGATAGCAGGTGTGTATGTGCAAACACTGCCAGCAAAATGCTCCTACCTCAGGCATATGGATCACATGCACAAGCTACAGTGGGATACACACCCAGACAAGAACTCAAAGAACTCACTAGACAACTTAAGTGTTATTGACAGCTGTCAAGAGAATGAAAGAGCCATTCTCCTGAGAGACTGGAAGAACTGAATTAAGACGTTCAAGTGCAAAAATGTAATAAAATATTAAATACTGTTTTTGAATGTACAGAATAAAATATGCCAGAGTACTGAATTAAATTAATTTAATTTTAGTAACTATCAATTAAATGTTTCATATTTATTCAGATTACAATGTTTGTCTCCAGATCTAAGCAACTGTTAACTATGCTTGCAATTTCAGTACCTAATCTCCTTATACTCACATAATTCTTGTGACTGGACTGCTTAGTTGTGATGTCACTTTCCCCTTCTATTCTTTTGCCCTTCAAATACCTAATAAAACAGCAAAGTCAGTCACTTATTTTCCTTTTGCTTTTCTCTGCAGTGAAAACATCAAGACAAATTTGTTACAAAATGATTTAAAAGCTATAACGTCTAAGAATAAAACATTTGGTGCATTGTAAGGTTTACAAGATGGCTCCAGTTAAAACAGAAGACCACCTCCTCCTTCAGAAAAGTAATGCAAATGGTAAATCTGTTTCAATATTGTCTATTAAAGACCATGGTATCTTACTGCAACTCAGTCAAGCTTCCTCCTAGAACCAGAATTCTTTCTTAACACAAGTTTGATCTATCAGGATCAAAAGTCAAAGTTATTATGGTATATAGTGCTTAAGTCCATATTACACTGGCTAAACACTATTTGATACATAGTAAGGAAGTACTAAGCAAAGTGGTTCTCAACCTTTTTAGGCTCCTGATGCTTCTCCATAATTTCCACGAGTTGAGCAACACCCCAATCCAATAACTAATGTATTTACTGAAATACTTAAATCCTGGAAGGGTGGGAGAAGGACCAACCACTTAGCTCCCCACAGGGCAGTGGGATGACCATGAAGCTTTACCACTTTCCACTGGAGGCCTCCCCTGAGCTTAGCTCCTAGCACAAGGGATGGGAGAGGAGTAAACATGTAACTCCTCAAATGGGATGGCAGAGACAAACCACAAGCTTCCCCAGAGACAAGGCTGCACTTACTTCCTTGCACAAAGGCCAGGAGGGAAAGAATAAGTGTTTATCTCCTCATACCCTGCATCACCCTCAAAAAGTTCCTGCTCACAGAACCCCTGTTGAGAACCACTGACTTACGCTAAACAATAGCCATCAGTATCCGATTACAGTGGAAAGACTTCGGAGCAGTGACTGCATCTAACTTCTACATGCAGCATCATGCACACTCCAAACATTACACACAAGCATCACATAACAGATACCAAACATTATTTATAACTAATAAAAATCTAGTCAACAAGATACTTAACTAATCTTTCATTAAAATGCAGATTTTCATGACACTTAACACCTGATAATTATGTCACTGATATCCCATGCTCCAGGTTACAATCATACATAAATCAAATAATCAATGAAAGTTCCCTTTCCTATAAGGATTTTTTTCTTAACTAGTTGCATGTTTCTTACCAGTGGCTGAGTGGCATAGTCCTCGCAGTGGGGAACATAGGTTATTTGTCTTCTTCAAGCAGTGTGACCCTCCCCACCTTCTTCAGACTAAGATTTAGTTAATAAACTAAATAAACAGCTGTAAAAACAATGCTACTTTAGGTTGGAACTTGTTGCACAATGTTTTAAACTTATTTCCTTATCAATCTGCTGTGCTGAGAATAAACAACACTGCAGCCAGTATAACATTTTGAAGTACTGATGAAAACTGACGGATTGCCACATATTTGTTCTGTCAGACTTGTTCTAACATATCTCCAGGCCAAAGACCAAGTTCTCTCTTCCAAAGTCTTCAAGCTTCAACACCTGATTTTAGGTATCTCCGAGTTGACTCTTCAAATGCAGTTTGTTCACAGGTCTCCTACAGTCCACCAGGCCAAGACTCTCAGAGAGCCCTATGGCTCCATATTTATACTGCAAATATAATGGTGTCAGAATAAGCTGTCTCTTACCATGGTTAAAATGTATTTCAGGGCAAATGGAACCTAATGCTTAAGATTCTCATTCTCTCCCAAAACTAAACATACTTCAACCACATCAAAACAGGTAGTCCTAACCACGCACTAGTGCACCAAAGTGGAACTTGTCTAAGAAAATGAATAATAAATCAGAAGTACTGGTTTTTGGGACATAGTAGGCCATTTGAAAGATTCTTAAGGAACAGCAGATTTAACAGCCCAGGAGACAACAAAACCTCTACAAATTTACATGCCTGCATCACCTGGGACTCCCTGTCAGCCATCTGCTCTGGTTCACTCCACAATTAGACAACCGAATTAATTTGATCAGAGAACACACCCATAACACTTTAGAACATGACACATCAAAAAAATTGTGACAACACTTCTTAACTGAACTGGCAATACGGCGATTGATGTACAATTTTATTCCTGAAAAACTAGGGCATAAACAATTTACAATCTTCCAAGCAATATTCACTTCTATCTGCCTGAGGCATGTCGCGCACATAGGCCAACTAAAAACCATGTTCACACACACACTTCCTCCACCTCCATCATCTGTCCGAATCGCTGCCCACCCTTCCTTCACATAATAGGGAATAAAACTGTCAGTCTGCAATATAAAAAAATAAAAAAACATATTTAACTAAGCAGCTTATTGCTAACAAAAGAATCTTTTCCCCTTGCCTTTTCTAACAGTCAAGACTATTATTTGGGAAACGATCACCAATTCCGAAAACACTGAAAGGCCCACTGCTTCACAAAGATACAAGACCTTATAACAGAAACATTAAGAGAGATTTTATTTTATTTAAAATCTTCAGAAATTGTGCATGCATGCACTTTATTAACACAAAAAGTTTTTTTTCCATTCTGTCATAAAACCAACTTTGCAAGGTCTAGCAATAAAACAAAGTAAATATTCGCTCCTGTTTCTTGTGCTTCTCCTCAGTGAAACCGAGGGGTGTGTGTATTGCACAGTACTGTAACCAATCCTCAGTTCCACAAGACAGGGGTAACCTCAGGGCACTTCTATGACTGCACCTGCAGGCAGCAATTCCCTAGCTCTCCCAGACTTGTGTACAAGTTCTGCACATATAGGGATACAGTCAAAAGATTTTACAATGAAAGTTCTCATTAGGTCCCCAGATCATGAGAGTCTTAAAAAGTCATTTTAAAAGGCACAAAGCAGCAAGGCTCCTTTAAAAGGATGTCAAAGGGTCAATGCATTTTTCATGGGGTACACAGCAAATTACAGCTGGTATCAGTTCCTCTTCATGCCCCTTGTTGCTGTCATGTGCAATCTTCATGGTAAGTGGCTTTTTGTGTGGTTAAAAATGTTGTGGAACCAGAGAATGAAAACATGAACTATTTTCAAATCAAATTTTTTCTTTTGCCTTGTCCTTATTTCAGTCCTAAGGAAGCAATCAGCAACACAACCACTTTATTCAACCATTTCAAATAAGCCTCTGGATGCTAACTAGCCTTGAAAATGACAAGGGACTGAGGTACCCTAAAGAACAGGCAACAATACTGTGAGAAACGCCACTAAATATCCCAGGATCTGGACTGACTGGGTGCTGCAGAAATGAGAGTCCAAACGTCTTTACCACCACCAGCATCACGCAAATACCATCCTGCTTCCTACCAGCCCAGAAAGCACAAGGCAAGCTCCACCTGCTTTTGAAATGCCAAAGGTTTCACTTCTTCATCCAGGCTAAATCCCCCTGTATCACTTACCTCGTTTTTATTCAACTTACATTCATATAGCTAACCTATTTTTAAAGCATTCTTATAGCTTAAAGCACAGGCATGACACAGATGTGCGCAGAGACAGACACACATGCGCCCACTAACAGATGCACACACAGACCTGAGCAGACCCAGATCCATGCGCACACGTGCACAAACCCACACAGATATGCATGCACACATACGTGCACCCTAACACGCACACCCACACAGAGATGCATGTGTACACATACAGACACAAGCAATACTGATACACACGCATGCATACAGACCCAGGCAGACATGTGCGCACACTGACACACGCAAAGACCTGTGCACACATTCACAGACATGCACACCCATGGACGCGCACACGTGTCCACGCTGGCGCACACGGAAATGTGTGCACACTCAGACACACACGCACACAGACCCACGCAGACAGCAGACACACTGACACATGCGCGCACACACGGACACACACACGGACACAGGCGCGCAGACCTGCGGCGACGCGCGGACCCGGCCCCAGGCCCCGGGCTCAGCCGACACCCACGGGCTCCTTCCCCCCGCGGCCGCCACAGCCCGGTCCCGCTCGGGCCGCCCCTCCCCGGCCAACCGGCAGGGCCGCCCACGTCTCGCGGCCGTTGAGTGCCTGCCGCGTCCACCCCCCCGCACCTGCTCCAGGCCGGAATGAGGGCGCCAAAGGGCGAAGACCGAGACGGCGCCGCCCGCCGCTTCACTGGGGCTTTTTTGCTTTTTTTTTTTCCCCCCCCTCTTCTTTTTTTTTGGCCCTTTCCTTCCTCTTCCGGCACCGCCGGAAGTGGTTGGGCAGGAAGTGGCATCAGAGCAAAAACGCGGAGGCGCCACTCTAGCCAGCCGTTCCGGGCTCTATGGTGCTGCCTGGCTGGCGGCGACTGCCATAGCAACCGCATCCGGGGCTGTTGCCGCGGCTCGCTGTCCGGTCCCGCCCGCGGGGGAGTCGGCAGCGGCCGCGCCCTGCCCCGCCTTGCCCTGCCCGAGTCGGGCCGGGAGGGGAGCCGGCGCCGGCCCAGCCCGCCCCTGTCTGGAGCGCCTCCAAGGCCAGTCCATCCTCTCTCATGGGGGGAGTCTGTCCGTCTCCCAGGGTGGGGGCCAGGTGGGAGCAGGGCACCCCCGGGAAATACCCCCTGGCAGTGTCTCATGGCACTCACATGCTTGTCTCATCTGGCCGCAGGGGCACGAGGGGAGAGGGGCGATGTTGTGCGGACCAGGGATGTGGGGCACCCTGTCCCCGCACTGACGAGAGATGCCAGACAGACGGTGCTGCACCCGTGAAGAAGAGCTTCTTTATCCACGCCGAAAAAGGCTGGAAGAGCCCGCTGTTGGACCTGCTTGGGATTCCTCTTCTGGGACAGGAGCTGCGTTACGCGGATGAAGAGAGGATCCTGCCCAAAATGAACATGTAACAAAGCCCTGAACTGCTTCAGGAACGGTATTTCCAAAAGCGAAGCGACAGAACTGGGCGGTCATCAACACGCAGGCGACTGCAGTCCCGGTGGGGTCTGCCCTGCAGGGGAGGCAGATGCGCAGAACGAATCTGGAAGGAACTTTTAATCGCTGCGTTCTCTCCTAAGCACCAACTTGGCTTTTTGGACTCTGCTTTCTAAATCCAGGCATTCAAAGGTTAAGATGTGTTAAACCAGTATTAACCTATTGAGGGTGTCCAGAAAGATACCAGTGATTTTACCAAGTTGCTGTTTACAGTGTGATGACAGTGACAGCCGTAGGCAGACTTGAAAACCTGTCTAATTAAAGAAGTTGATATCAGAAAGCAGCAGGGTAAGAGCACATATTTATGTGTGGGTTTGTTAGGGAGTACTGGATACCATGGCAGAGACTTCAGTAGTAGATCCTTCGCCTTTACCTGTCATAAGGAAAAAGAAAAGCTTATCCATTGAGGAAAAAATTGACATAATAAGTGCAGTGGAAAGTGGCAAGAAAAAGGCAGACATTGCAGCCAAGTACGGCATAAAGAAGAATTCGCTATCTTCAATTATGAAGAACAAAAACAAGGTTTTAGAAGCCTTTGAGTCCTTACGATTTGATCCAAAAAGGAAAAGATTAAGAACTGCTTTTTATACAGATCTGGAAGAGGCGTTAATGAAGTGGTACAGAATTGCTCAGTGCTTAAACGTATCAGTAAATGGTCCAATGCTGCGTCTCAAAGCTAATGACTTTGCCCAGAAACTTGGACATAGTGATTTCAAGTGTAGTAATGGCTGGCTTGATCGTTTTAAATCAAGATATGGTTTAGTATTCAGATCTCAGCCTGTAGAAACTGGTGCTGCCACCACAGTGGATACTTCAACTGTTTGGTACCAAAATGTGCTTCCTTATTATTTAAATGATTACCAGCCCAAAAATGTGTTTAATGTAAAGGAGACTGGGTTGTTCTATCGCATGTTGCCTAATAACACTTTTGCATTTAAAGGGGAGACCTGTACTGTTGGAAAACTAAGCAAAGAGAGAATAACGGTGGCTGTTGGTACAAATATGGATGGCACAGAGAAACTTCCTTTGCTTGTTATTGGGAAAAATAAAAATCCTCACTGCTTTAAAGATGTGAAGTCGCTGCCTGTAGATTACGAGGCAAATGATATGGCATGGATGACTTCAGAAGTATTTGAACAATGGATGCATAAACTTGATAAGAGGTTTCAAGCCCAGCAGAGGCGAGTAGTAATTTTTATTGACTCTTTCCCAGCTCATCCAGAGGTAAAGAATCTGAAGTCTGTTGAACTGGTATTCTTTCCTTCAGACTCATCTTCCAAATTCATAGCTATGAAACAGGGAGTTATCAAAAGTCTGAAAGTCAAATACAGACATCGCCTTATCAAAAGATTTGTAGACTGCGTAGAAAGTAGTAAAGAGTTTACATTGACTTTGCTCGATGCGGTTGATATGTTGCATCTCTGTTGGAGGAATGTAACTGCAAAGACTATTGTTAAAAGTTATAAAGAAGCAGGCTTCAAGTCACAATCTGTGGAGAATGATAACATGGAAACAGAGGTTGAAAATGATTTAGATTTGATTGCACACGCATTGGCAGCTGGAGTAGAGTTTCCTGAAGGTTTGTCTTTGGAAGAATACGCAGCTCTGGATGATGATCTGGTAACATGTGAAATGCCCACAAATAGTGAAATTATATGGGCCAAAGAAAGCACTTCAAATAAAATTTGTTTGTCTGTTTCTGATGATGATGATGAAGGTGATGGTTCACCAGGAACTGAACAGCCTTTGCCATCAAAAAATGAGGCTCTGACTGCCTTAGATACTCTAAGAAGATATCTCAGAAGTCAAGACTTGAATGATTCTCTTCATAATTCCCTAGCAGACCTAGAGAATTTTATTCAACATGTAGCATCTAAATGAGGGGGGGGGGGGGTGTGCTTTAACGTTTCATAAAATAGCTACTTAACCAATTAAAAGCCAGGTAATTTGTAGCAAGTGTTGCTGCAAGATTCTCTGGTTGGTCTTAACAGAAATGCCAGGTATAATTTAAAAATTTAGAGTAATCAACAAACAAGGCTCTCACCTGAGCTCTTCCAAGGATTATGGGATGAGAAAGTAAAATGGGTGGGTATTAAGATGGAGATTCTACCTTAGTAGCTGTGGTAGGCACAGCAGAAGTAAAAATGATTATTCACCTAATAAATGTAAACAGATTAAAATTATACTCTTTGTTCATGAAGGGTGCTAGCCTTTTCTTACAGGAGTAAACTGACTGAATTCTTTGGAACTGTTTACAATATGTTGATAAAGACCTACCTGGTTGGGTTTTGGGAATTACTCCTTTTTATAAAGTACAAAAGAAAAAAAGGACAAAATAGACTTTTGAGCTTTTGTAAACAAACAAGAGATAACATTTCCTTTCCTTGTTACAGAATCATAGTCATAATTTATTTTTTGGGTGAGAAACTCTGCAGAATTAGAGGCATAGATAGGGTTTGTTTTGTTTTCTTACAAAAGCTGTCTGGGGCCTGCATATACATTCATGCACAGCCATACAACAAAGTGTGAAAAGACAAAACAAACACAAAGGAACAAAAAAAGTGACTCATTATTTGATGGGTTACTTGTCATAAAAGGATAAAATGTAAGATCATGTAACTTCATTTCAGCTGCTGGGTATCTGAAATTTGGGTTGATATAGGCCCTTCTAGGTTACTCTTACATTTTTCTATGACAGAAAAATTATTGCTCGATTATGCAGTATCTGCATTAGAAATTTTGCTAAACTTTTCTAGTATTTACTATACTTGGTAATAATGAAACAAATAAAGTACTTAAATTTATAGCAGTACTTGTTAAATGTTACAAAGTACAGGGACACTTTGCCTGTAGTAGGACTTTTTTGAAACAGTGCAAACTCCTAGTGTAGACACAGTCAGTACAGTTTGCTTTGGTTTGGCTTACTAGGTATGAGTTTGTATTAGTGCAGCTACACTCATGGCTAAAATCTCAGTATGGGTGAGGCCAGGTTTATGAAACTTAAAAAAAATAAAATGTTTGTACATTTTTTAACATACTTAAAATAGTTCTTGGTTAATTAAAATTATCTTTTAAAAGTTTTTAAAGTTGATAACTTTAAGGGTTTGTTTTTGCTTTATTTTAGAAAATGAACACCATTTTAACAGAAACCCTTTAATAAGCCTGGGCAATATGGAATTAATTATGGAGTTAGTATTTAAACCTTGAAATTTACTCCTTTCAAAAAAACCCTCTTGGTTATTTAATTATTCAGCTTGGAAATTATAGTATGACCAAACTTGTTCTTTTTCCAATATAGGGTACCATAACCACTTACAAATACAGCCCAGTAAACACTGCACTGCATCAAAGGCCCATGGCAGATGTTAAGATGATAGTGCCACTGAGGGATTTTATGTTCCATTTCAAATGTGTGTCTTGCCATGCCATATGTGCATGCCAGTGTGTACACTGTTTGGGATGGGGCATAACATTTCTCATATCCCAATTGCGCCACTGTGGAGCTGCCACCAGTCTGATCTGTGCATCAGGCAGAGGATGGCTCTATCCTGGACCCTAGAGCTGCCCTATACCCAATCTCAACACTCAGCTGAATGCCAGGATTGGGCATAAGCAGCATTGAGTCCTGGTTCTGGACTCAAAGCTGCCCCCAGCCTGATCCCAGGGATTGGGATGATGGTAGCCACAGGACCAGGAGCTGGTTTAGGCCAGTGTTGACAGTAAACTGATTGTTGGCATCCGTCCCAGACAAACCTGAGTCTAGTTCAAGACCTAGGGGACTGGTGCCAATAAGCAGCTGATTGTCAGCACTAGCCCCAAGACAGGCCTAGGTCTGGATGATTGTCAGCACCAGCCCTGGGTCAGCTCAAGATGGGGATAGGCTGGGGCCAAGAGCATACACTTTGAAGGGTTGGGTTCCAGTGAGCCTCCCAGGCTCATTGAGCACTTGGACACATACAGGGAGCCTGCTCCCATGCACTGGAAATCCAGCACATTGGAGCCGACCCAATTAATTGAGTCTGCTGGAGCATGTAAATTGATGCGCTCTGGCAGCCTTGTGCACCATGTGTATCAGCAGTGCAGCACACCTCCGCGCTGAGAAAATGGTGGTGATGCACTTTGAACTAAAACACAGTGCCAACTGCTGATACACGATGCGCGGGTGCTTTTAATTAGCGCAGCTTGCTAATTAAAAGCGCCGGGCACTGTGTTGTAAACACACGTAAAAATACCTATTATGACCTAGCAGGTTTGATACCTTGCTCTGCAACCCCCTGCAGGTCCCAACAAGCCTGCATCCTAATGCCAAGAATCATGACAAACTACTGATGGTGCTCCTGGTCTGAAAAGATAAAAACAGGCGTTGTCAAACAAAGTGTCCTACCACAGATGATCATCTTTATTGGGCAAGACACACGTTACCTTTTGTCCTGCACTGGGCAAGCACACAATGCGGGACAGTGGGTGACATGCTCTCTTTACTTGGTGATTTTTCTCATTCCTCATTGTCCCACACCCTCCCTCTTGCCAGGTTCCATGCTGGGTCCCACAGAGGCACAGGTCAGTGTGGGTCCTGGCACAGGCATGGAGCAACATGGGATCTGAATAATCCCTGGCACCCCGTGCCTCCACACTGACCTATGCCTCTGCATGAAACAAATCCTGCCAGGGATAACTGCAGGGCAGCACAGGATCCAGGAAATTTTTGGCACTCCATGCTTCCACGCCAGGACCTGCATCAGCTACGGCACCAACCCACGCTTCATGCAGAGGCATGGGTCAGCATGGATCCCAGCGTGAAGGTACAGAATATCAAGGATTCCCCATCTCCTGTGCCTGTACACCAGACCACGTGGCTTTTCCCTGCTTATGGAGATGTGCCCCTGAAGATCTTGGGGTATATCTTCATAAGCAGAGACCCCTGACTACCTCTGCTTACAAAAAGGCACCTTGAGATTCCCTGGCACGCCTCTTTGCGAGCAAGGAAAACTCGGCAGGTACTCCTGGGGCTTGAGGGGCCTCATCCTATGCAGGAATTTCTGGGGTGTGCAGGATTGGGCCCTTCAAGCCCAATCCTGCACACCCCAGAAGCCTGAAGCACCTGATCAGAGCAAAAAGGCATCCACCACAATATAATGGCACTACTTTACGCTACCTTTTATCGCAGCTGCTGGTGTGACACGACAAAGAGTAGGGTCCTCTATTTGCTTGCCATTTGTGCTGCCATAAAACTTGTTATGGTGGCACAAATGCAACATCTGTTTCTATCCACAAGCAACTTCTTATCTAAAGATTCACAGATTCTGTAGAAAACACAATCCCATTTTACATCCTTTTAGGCTGTTGTTAAAATGTAGAGTTGTGACTTTTATATGGAGGTGCTCCATGTTATGTAGTAAATATTAGAGATTCATCTTCCAGAAAACATTACTATTTATAATTCCTGACCCTATTTCACAGTTATCAGTGCTGCCATTTCTAACAACCGGCAAGTCACAGAACTTGCCAGTCAGACTGAATGTTTCTGAAGACTAAAAAAAAAATCTTGCATATAAAAAAACTGCTGTAACGAGAAACATGCAATCTTAAGAAACGCAAACATTTTGGTTAGATTTCTTCACCTTGTTAATTCAAAATTTGAGATTCTAGAACAAGTTCAGCTATTGCTGTTTCAGGTGTCTATAACAAGATCAGTTTTAAAGAAGAACAAACTCTTCAGGTCCTAATAAGTAACGGTGAAAAAAGGAATTTTTTTCAACCTGTAAATATTTTAACTTTAGTGTACATACACTATTTCATTTAATTTTAAGGTGCTTAAAGCAAATCTTCAAAGCATGTAAGTGCAAGCAAGTATTGGAAGGTTGGGAACTGTCACATGAAGCTGAATTTCATTTGAAATTAATAATTATTGTACAAAACGCCAAGTATTGTACAAAAGGTCAATTTGCTAGGCCAGATATCTTCTCTGTTCCTTCATCTATTATTTTAGATATTTGTCTGCTTTTTCCTCTACAATTCTCTTTTATTTTGTCAAGAGATTATACTTTTGTACCGTGGAGTAGGGGTGCGCGAAGTGTGCTGTATTCAATTAGGATTCAGCCCGAATCGGGGACAGTGATTCGATTTGTTGATTGAGTTTGTTCTAAGCCTGGGCTATGTACAGTTTTGTTTAGAGGACTAATTTTTGTATATAGTTACATCCAGTACAACTCCTGGTCTGTATGCTAGTTATACCAAGGGAATTTATTACTCCCAAAAGTAGGAGAAACACAGTTTGTACCAATATAGTGGCAACTACACTGGGGTGGGAGGGGTATGCCACTTTATACAAGGAATTATACCAGTGTAGTTAAGGCCATACAACTTTTTGTTTAAACAATGTTTAACACACTCTTCTATAGCTGAGTTACTTCTGCAGTGCAAAAAGCCATAATTTATATTCAGTTATGTGAGTAAAATTGAGTACAAAAGTGCCATTTTACAGTAACTTTGTAAAAGCATCATGATCCTTTCTTTTTCTCCATTCTTCTATTGGAAACTCCCTCCACCCTACATTCTGCTTGCTGCTTGAATAGCAGTTTGAGAAAACAGTCATTCAGTCATACTCACTGTACTTCTATCTATATCCTCTGTGAAAAGTTATAAAAAGACAGCCTCTCAGAATGCAGCTGCCACCTCCTCTGTAGGATGAGCTATTGGGGATGTACTGCACTAGCTGATTTGTGCTCTGCATTGCTCCTTGCTTTGTTTCATTTGCCAGTTTGAGGTTCCAGTCTTCAGTAAAGGGCAACGGCATCAGAGCCTGTCTGCTGGACAGTTAAACTCTAAGAACAATACAGCAAGCAAAACTTAGGACATGGCTTGCTCAAGACACCAAAAGGACATGCCATTTGCAGCAGAATGATCAGATATTTAAAATCTTTGAAAGGCCTGGGAGCATCAGTATAAAAACACCAGGACTGTGCTCAGGATCTAAATGCTCCTTCATTTGCTCCATGGCAGCAAAGTTCCCTGAAGAGGTCTGCCTCCATATAATGCTTTGGGAAGCAGGATATATTTGCACCTTACAGACTAACCAAGTACATATATATAGCACAAGTTTTCATGGGCTGAAGTTCACTTCAATATCTCATGAAATAAGCTTTAGCCCACAAAAGCTTGCCCTATATACAGCTATCTACTGTGGTTGGCTTATAAGGTGCAATCTACCCTGCCTTCTACTTGACTTCAATCTAATACTGCTAACTATGTGCCCATATAATCCTTGCTAATGATTGCATCTAAATATCCTCAAGGGAGTTGCAGACAAATAAGTCTGGTTCAGCCTCTGGTAATTAAACAGGTGCATTTCCAACTGTTTGCCTAGTAAACATTCTATGGGACTTTTACAGTGCCCATTAAATCTATTCAATTGAAGCCATGGCTTTCCTTCCTGGCAAGATTTGTGACCCCTCCCATTGCATCTTCTTACCTGAATGGCATTAATGTGACCTTGTTATCTTAACATTATCTTTAGGTTACATATGTCTAAATCAAAACTCCTCTTTTCTTTCCCTTCGACTCTCTTTCTACTATCCACTTTCCCCCCTGCAATGATATGCTGATCATTCCAGCAATCAATGCTAGGAACTCTAACAAACAACTTTTTCTCCACCCATATTTCTAATATTAAATATTGCAGAAGATAGTTTCCAAACAGCTCATGTATCAGCCAGTTTCTTACTCTTGGTAAATGTGCTTGTGATCTCATGCCCTAATTTCTACAGCACTATCTATAGCTGCCTTCCAAAAGTCTTACTTTATTTTAGAACCCTTCAATATGTTTAAATTCCTCATTGCTTCTCAATTAATTTTATTTTGCCCCTCTATTGTTTCTATCTAGGGAGGTTAAAATGAATTAGAAATGTGTATAAATTAACTTGTGAGAGAGGCTCATTTTATAGGTATGGAAACTGAGATACATGGAGTTGTGACTTTACAAGGTCATTTAGGAAGTCTGTGAGAACTGGTACTCACACAGCCCTCCTTTTTGTCTCTTCCTGGGTGTCCCCATGTTTCCTTCTGTCACTGGTTCCCTGTGTTCAACACTCTCAAAAGCATCATTTTGAGATTTTTTTTTTAATCTAACCATTCCCTCCTGTTTCTTCTTTCATCCCCCAGATGCCTACAGACTCCTTTTATTCATCTTTATAGCTTTCTTGCCATGATTCATTCTCTCCTTTCCATTTCTCAATATCACACTTCTTGCCTCAGTTTTTTGGATCTTTCTTCCCCTCTCTCTTACTGATCTCATTACTTTAAATTCTATTTCAAAATCTCTTTTTCCTCCCATTGTGATGATGTGATGTCTGTTTCTTTTCTCCAAAATTCAATATTCAGTTTTCCCCAGACAACCAGCTGTTGACTTCTCATCTGTTTTTTTTTTCTTGTTGTGTCTTCCTGATACCCTTTCCTGAATCAAAGACACTGTGTAAGTGAAGAAAAACAAATACAATGCTATCGCATATGTTTCCTTCCTCAAAGTTCACCCTTTTGCCTTCTGCTTGTGTTGTTTCCAGCCCTACCACAGAGGGAAGTCCTTTTTTTCTTTTAACTTTCTCCTCCCTGTATCTTGGACACAGTGGTGAATTCACATGTAGTTTTCATACTTATAAAAACCCACAATACTTGGGTTAAATGTTCAATGTTAATTCCTTCAGAATAAAAAAAATGGCATCAAGGCAAACACAGTAAAACATTAGCTGTACTACTGTCTGGATGATTTCAGTGTGTAACATGAATTTTAAGTTATTTGATCAGCATTAATAATGTTTACAATCTGTGCTGATGATTCTGTTCATTTCAGTAGCAGAATCTGTGAGCTCTTCAGGAGTTTTTCTCCATCCCTGCTTGCCAGACACTATAACACATGATAGATGGCAGAAAAGTTTTGAAGAAAAATTGATGATCCTGGACCCTCTGAAATCCTCTGAAGGGAAATGTTAATTTTAGGGCAGCTTTTGAGGCATCAACCTCATAGCTAAGCTTGAAAAGTGTTCTCTGCTTAAGGTTGTTTTTTTCAAAGTTATCATCTAAATTCACATGTAAAATTAGATTGCCCTAAAAATTATTATGCACAATGACAATGGAGGATAGATTTCCTGATGAAAATTTAGATTGACTCAGTGAAGGGGTTCTCATAGCATAACTCCCCAAACTGACCTCCATTTAAAAATGTAATTGATTCTTACCAAGAGATGATGATGATAACAAAAACAAAGAAAAAAACCCAGAGGTTGTACCTATATAAAACTTATATCAGAAGACTGCCCCAAGCTCATTTACTGCCTGAAGCAAGATCCAGTTTCAGAACATTCTTATTCAAAAGTTAAAAGACTTTTCTTCTGCTTCCATAGTCATAGATAAGGTTTCTTTTAGCCCTACTTGGCAGTCAAGTAGAAACTTGCTTAGAGATACAGCAACATTGTCAGAGTATTTATATATAAGATGATGTTTTAGTGACCTCTGAAATTCACAGGAAGTCAAGTCAGACTTAAAACTGATAAATCACATCAGATTCCCAGTTACACTTTGTAATACAAATGTAGTGCATTTGATGGGATTAAGTTGTTCCCTAATCCTGACTCCCTACACCAAATTACCTGTTTTTGAAATGGTGATTAGATAAACATCAAATGCACAGCTTTGAGACAAGAGTAGGATGCTTAGAACAGATGGACTCAATACATTTAATACCCCATCAGAGTTGACATGGGTGGGGGGCTGACAACTGACAGGCTCAAAATACAGCACAGACACACGCAATGAAATCCAGGTGGAAACTGAGAATGAGCAATTTCAGTGCACAGCTAGATATGCCACACATGGTACCGAGACATCAGAGAGCTGAAAACAGACAAGTCTGGTATTTCTTTAGCTTGGTACAGCACATACATGCAATACTAACACAGAGAGAAATGAAAATAAGTAGTCTTTGAACTTGCCCTAGGCATTTAGCACTGTGAACTGGGGCTACCTGCGTGTCCCAGAAGCCATCTTCCTTCTCTCATTTGTACCTCCTTACTGCCACCAATTGCTCAAAAACAAAATAAATTAGGGTGATGGAGGATTGCTCTTGGGTTTTCCCTTTAGCTTGCTTCTGTGGCCTTTTGGCTAGAGGCAAGTGAGAATAGGGGGTTTCTGATCCCCATGACCTCCAGGCTTGAGGATTGCATGTAGGATGCCTGCCATGAATTTTGGAGTATCTGAAGCCCCAGGCTGAAGAGTCTGGGAGGTAGGATACTTGCCAGTGGTAGTGCCACACACACTTGAACAATTGAGTCCTGCTTAGTCAACAAAATTCAGAACTGATTTTTACTAATTTGGCCTGAGACATGAAATTAAAAATAATAATAATAATAACAAGTTTGTTAAAACACAGCTAAGACTGAGTAGCCCTACAGAATGTAGAATTTGTCAGCCAAAACCAGAAACCTGTAAAATTGCTCAACTCCACACAATGCACACAGAGTAGATTCAGGAAATGCAAAGTTAAAGGAAGTACACAGAGAAGATTGTGCTTCCTATGCCACACTTTTTACCTACCTATAACTCCAGCCTGATGAAAGGCATGGACAAACATACCTCTTTTAACCATTTTAAAAGGACAGGAGGAACTGGAGCTTTGGAGTGCACAGAAGCTGTTAACTTGTGTTACACCTTTGTGATTGTATTGACTATTCACAAGTTGGCTAGTCACCCTAGCTTGGACCCTTAATTTAACAGGGTTAAAGTTGTAGTAGTTTAGCTACACTTGTATTCCTACAGAATCTTGCAGATGTAACAGTTGCACCATAACAACTTATATTGGTATCCTTTCATATCGTTGCATGTATTATGTATGTCTGTCTATACCCAGAGTCAGGAACGCAAGGCAAGTAAGGAAAGTCCTGGGACACAGAAGGCATTCAGTCCATTCTCCTGCTGTTACAGGGAACAATGTCAAGTAATCCCTTTCATAGATGTATTAAACTCCATCTTAAGGGTGTGGATATATGAATAGCTTACTACAGAGTAAAAGTAGATGGGCTTTACCACATGTCCACTGCTCCACAGTAACCACCCATACTTCAGAATAAGTGAAATCTAAGGCAATAATGATTTACCCTTCTTTCCTTCAGGGCTAAGGTACACTAGTTTAGCTTCCACTTACCATAGAATAAGGGTGTGCACACGGGCAGTTACTGCAGATCATCTGATGTGTGATGAAGACCCACTATCTTTCACCCTACAGTAAGTCATTCACTGATGATTAGACCCCTTCTAATTCTTAGCCTGAGGTTATTCCTGGCTGGTTTACACCAACTGAACACTAGATATACAACAAAGGTTTTAGGCTTCCCTGGCAACACCTGTTGTTTTCTATGTTCATCCTTAGCCCACCCATACAACTGTTAACCTGCACTCCTCTTAATACCCTATACAGACTTCCACCATCCATGCTTCACTGATCTGGGGAGCACTAGCAGGGAACAAGACACACATCATCCTGAACAATAAGATGACATGAGAGGTGAAGTAACATGAGGTACCTAAAGGACACCTTACAATTGTGACTGGCTTTAAAACAAAACTTGTGCAGGGATTCCCTGATACTGCTCTTCATTGCCCTTTCTCACCTCAACTCAGGAGGCTTAAAACAGCTTCATATGCCTCAGAGCAGAGAGCAAAGTATTTAGCATCATGGTTTTGAATTGGTTTTGCTTCTCGCAGCTTTGCCTCCTGCTCAGTAATCTGGAATGTTTGGAACAAAGGTGGTGTGAAACAGCCAGATGGGATGCAACCCCTAGCATGCTGTTCATAGCATCTAAAGTAGACTGCCACCTATGAAAGCTCATGTCTCTCTGAAGCCATTAGTCGCCACTCTGCCCTGCCTTCAATCAAGAGGGAGGGAGATATGGTTTGTATTTTTGTCTCCTGTCACCACTCTCAATATAAGTTCAGCCAGTCACCTGCTAAGCTAAACCCAGGGAGTCTCTGATCGTTTCACAGGGTTCAGAAACCCAAGTTATTCTCATAACATGCACCAAACTGATTTACAATTTAAAAATGTAGCATCTATATTTAAATGTTATATCTTTTATTAGACCAACTAAATAGTTGGAAAATTTGTTCGTTGCAAGCTTTCAGACACAAACACCCTTCTTCAGGCATAGGAAAAGTCTGCTGGTGTTATGTGTTCTCCATAGCAGCTATGTTTAGCAGACATCATCTTGCTTTTTGAGGGTGCAAGATATTTTGCATTTCTAGTTATTTACAACTTGAATGAAACAAATGGGTGATGAATCCAAAATAAACTCAGTGTTCCTCCCTGTGTATATAGAACTATTTACATTTATACCAGCTCTGGAATCTGCCCCAATTGACTTTCACCGAATTTGTAAGTGCTCAGCTCCTCTGCAATTCAGGCTAGAGATATCCTGACTTGCCTGTCAAAGGCTGGAGGATACTAAAACATCCATGATTAAGAACCTTGGATCAAAATGCATTAACTAACCTAAAATAGCAGTTTTCATCTTCAAACTGCTTGAAGTTTCATCCTCAAGTGACCTTATAGGTGACCTGTTCTCCCAGTGAATCCCCATATGACTATGGGCTGATGTAAATTTATTCAGAATTTGAATACTGATATAATTTATGTTCTGCAAGGCTATAAAAATTCTACACTTGTTGTTAGATCATTGAAATGTGATATTTTAAAACAGCATAAATAAATGCGTATTTCAGAGAGTGTGAGTGAGTAACACAAAGACGCAGAAAGAGCACAAAGCAGTCAAAGTTCTGACTTTTAAAGGTTGCCTGTAAGAGCTACATTGAACTATGTTTAAGCAAAACCCTACAATTAAGGGTAGATACAGGGATTTGGGGAGGTTAGATCAAGTTAAAAATGGCCACCTGATCTAAGGTAAGTCAGGATGGGGGGACTAGCTGGGGGGGCTTTGGGGGATCAGGGTGACAAGCAGGGTCCAAAGGGGGCATTAGGGAGATCAAGGGTAAGCAGGGTCCATGGGGGGAGTAAGGGGGGCAAGGGGGGTTCTGCAAATGTTTTTGGGGGGATAAGGGGACAAGTGGGGGAATTGATGCAGTCTGGGAGGGTTTGGTTGGACTGGGGAGCAAGCAGGATCCACAGACCAGTGTAAGGGAATGGGGGGGGTTCTCTTCCCCCCAGTCCTGGGGTTTATTTTTAGCCCCTGAACCCCCACCCCCAGATGAACAACCTCCCCCTCAATCCTATCCACTGCTCCCCCCACACCCTGACTTACTTCTTTGGCTCTGGGCAAACTGACACTGGGGCTTGAGGGATGGGAGGTTTGGCAGGCTGGGGGTAGGGAGGCTGGCTTGTCTGTGGGAGGGGATTGTCCATGTAGCGGTGGGGTGAGGGGCCGGGAGGTGAAAAATAACCCAGTGCTGCGGCGGGAATAGGAAAAGTGCATCCCCAGGGCTGTAGC